>NW_027419790.1:0-22924 GCF_009905375.1 Apium graveolens
CGTACAATATCTCCTGTCGCAGTATCTCCAAAACTATTCTTAAGTGCTCTGCTATTCCTCTTCTGCTTTAGAATAGATCAGAATATCATCTATGAACACGATCACGAATTTATCCAAATACTTCTTAAATACTCGATTCATCAGATCCATGAAAGCTGCTGGTGCGTTGGTTAATCCAAATGCCATCACCAGAAACTCATAATGCCCATATCTGGTTCTGAACGCAGTCTTCGGAATGTCTTCAGGCTTGATCTTCAGTTGATGATATCCGGATCTTAAATCAATTTTAGAAAACCACACAGCTCCTCGCAATTGGTCAAACAAATCATCTATCCTTGGTAACGGGTACTTGTTCTTAATGGTCAGCTTATTTAGTTCTCGATAGTCGATACACAGTCGCATACTCCCGTCCTTTTTCTTGACAAACAGTACTGGTGCGCCCCAAGGGGATACATGGGTGTATAACTCCTTTCTCCAAAAGATCTTGCAGCTGAGTTGCCAATTCTTTCATCTCCACTGGTGTCATCCGGTACGGAGCTTTAGAAACTGGTTCTGTTCCGGGTGCTAGATCAATTGTAAACTCAATTTCTCTGTCGGGAGGTAATCCTGGTAGATCTTCTGGAAAGACATCTGAAAATTCGTTAACAACTGGAATCGCTTCTAGTGCTGGAACTTCTTTGTTGATGTCTACCACATGAGCCAAATATGTTTCACAATTCGGACGTAATAACCTCTTCACTTGAGCGATCGTTAAGAACTTCTTCTCTTGCCTATTTCCTCGAAATATTACCTTCTTCTTACTATCCAAGGTCTGAAGTCTCACTTTCCTATTCTTACAATCAATCTGAGCGTTATTTTCTGACAACCAACCCATTCCTAAAATAACATCAAATTCTCCTAAATTAAAAGGTATCAAGTTGGCATAAAAATGATGTCCTCCTATTTCAATATCGCACCTCGGGCACTCGGTCGACGGAAACTTGATCCTTATTAGCTAACTCTATCATCAATGCTTGTTCTAATAACTTAACTTCACAATGCAGTTTATTGACAAAACTTTGGGAAACAAATGATCTTGTAGCTCCAGAATTAAATAAAACTTTAACATCTATGGAGTTGACTGGAAGCGTACCTACCACCACGTCTGAACTCTGAACAGCACCTTCATAGTCATATTGAATGTCCTAGCCTTTGGCTGGTCCTTTACTGGTGGTCCTTCAATCCTTGGCACATTAGCAGTTGGTTCAGTTGTCAGGCAGTCCTTGGCAATATGCCCCATCTTTCCACATTTAAAGCACACTGTTCCTGATTTCTGAGCTGTAGTCTGACTTCGACACTCATTAGCATAGTGTCCCTTCTGATTGCACTTATAACATAACACATTAGCCTTACAAATCCCAAAATGCCTTCTACCACAAAATTTGCACTCTGACGCGGGTGGACGATTGGGTCTCTGCTGATTTGAATTCTGAAAACGGTTCCCATTTCCTGGCTGTGGTTTCTTAAATCCCACACTCTTATTGTCCTGAAACTCTGGCCTTTTATTGAAACGGCCCTGGAAGTTACCTTGTTGCTGGCCTCCCCCTGAGGTTTCTATTTTCCTTTTCTTCCCATCCTTCCCTTTTTGATACATATCACTCTTACTTTCAATCACCATTGCTTTCTGCACCACTGCCACATATGAAGTCGATTCAAACATGGCCACCCTATTCTGAATCCAAAATCTCAATCCCTGTTCAAACCTTCTTGCTTTCTTTTCATCCGTATCAACCTGGTCTGGCACGAACGTCGCTAATTCAGTAAACTTAGCTTCGTACTCAGCTACAGTAAGATCTTCCTGGGTCAAGTTCAAGAATTGGATCTCCATTTGATTCTTCATATACCTCGGGAAATACTTTTCCAGAAACAGCTCTGTGAATCTCTCCCAAGTTATAAACTCACCTCCTTCCAATGCTCGCGCGGATTCCCACCAATAGTTCGCCTCACCCTTCAGAAAATAACTTTCAAACTTGGTCTTCTGCTCAGCTCCTGCTCCGACCAATTCAAAAGCCTTTTCCATTTCCTTGAGCCATGCATTGGCTTCCACATGATCAGTACTTCCCTTGAACTCAGGTGGCTTCACTGCTTGAAACTGCTTAAAAGTCACTGCAGGTGGTGCTGCTCGCTGCTGCTGTTGCTGTTGCTGCTGTTGTTGCTGCTGCGTAAGATGTAACATCTGCTGCTACATCAGTCCCAACATCTGGATAATCGCTGGATCTGTACGGCTCTCGGTACTACCCTCTCCTGAATTATTCCTTCTCTTTGGTGCCATTATTCTGGTAAGAAACAAGCAACATATATAATAATCTGTCAAGCATTGTGTCAAATATGTAGCAATTCCTTAGCATATCAAATTCGCAATAGTATCTCTTCCCTGAATATCATAAACTTGCTACCTTATTAACACAAGCGACATAATTATCACATAATCCTGCTTATTATCTCAAGAATAATAACACAAAGAAAATTTACTCCGAATTATCCAACCCTTTTAAATCCTTGCTCGAAATCTTAACTAAAACAAAATAGCAGGGCAATGACACAAGGCCTAAAGCTAAACGCAAAACAGGAAACCTAAACAACTTAACTACAACCTAACCCAATAACCTAAATTTAATCCTATAAAAACTAAACTACGCGCCTATCTTATGTGATCTTCCTATGACTCATCTATGACAATCCTAAGCCTGTTTCAGTGACCATAACCTGTAGCTCTGATACAACCTGTGACGCCCTCCAAAACTATTTTGGGAGTTATTTATGAGTATGTAGCATTACTCTTTCGGGATATATTACTTATTTTGAACAAAAAAATTAGTTTAAATTTTTATTATAAATTTGCTTAAAGTGAGTTTTGTAAATAAATTTATTTATATCATTTTTTTAAAATATTTATTTTATTAATAGTAATTAAAATTGGAGACTCCTTTCGTGAAACTTAAACAATACATATTTCTATGTTTCGGCGAATACAATATTAATTTTTTTATAAAAAAATACTCAAGTTCAAAAATATTATAAAACAATTTCTGCCAAAAATTGATGTCATTTTTATAAAAAAATTGCAAAATATATTGTTTTGACAAAAATACATTCTTTCTACCGTTCGATGCAACCACATACAAGTTCAACATGTTTCTGCAACTGCATGTGACTAATGCAGTCTCGAATACAATAAAAAAAATTGATGCAACTAGTTACATATCTCATTTGTTTTGATTGCACTAAATTTTTGTAAATGTTTTTAGAAAATAGTAAAATTAAAAAAAAACTTAGCAAATTAGTATTTTTATTAATTTCTCTTATTTCTATAATAAAATTCATTATTCTACCAATAATAATATATTGGCAATTGGGAATTTTTTTATCGTACGGAACCCGTTGCTGGTACCCTTTCGGGTGCGCACTGGGTAAACCCCACGGGTACACAGAATAGTGTGCAAACCACGTGAACCAAGATAAACCGAACTTAAGCGACATGCTCTAGTTCAGGAGGTATAATCATAAATTCTCCTCCCATAAGAGTCGAATCTGTGACCAAGAAGATAATTATCCACTCTTTAATCAATTGAGTCAACCCTTGTGGGCGCAATTGAGAATTAGATATGACTTGTTCTGATAGTCGAGGGAATTGAATATATATATATATATATGTACGAGAATGCGAAATTGTACGAACAGTAGACGTGATAACTCAACATTAGAATAAGACCGGTAAAAAAACCATGTCTACACAGAAATCATGAAGAAATGAGGATAAGGCAAATACAAAGAATAAAAATCTGTTTACAGGTCACTGAAAAAATTTCATTAACATGTTTATGTCTCAGTAAAAAAAATAAGGTTTGAAGGCTTTCAAGGTTTCAGAAGTGTTAAAAATTCAGTGTAAAAGTGCCATGACAAGAGTTTAGTGTATTAGTATTGATTGAAGATAGACAATATTCGAAGCACATGAATCTGAAGTATTGAATACAAAGGTTAAAGAAGACAACTATAGTCTTGAATTTATACTCATCGAAAGGAGTTCATTTTATATGTTTAAACGTCAGTGAAGAATAGAGAAAAAAATATTCAAGATTGTAGTAACAATGAAGACATTATCTAAGTACTACAAAAGATTCCAGTGAAAGTACATTATCTTATTAAAAGACAGTGTTTGAAGCGATATAGTTGTTGCAAGCTTAACAATGTAATACGAATAACTGAATCAAAACTAGTCGTCTCTGAAATAGACCAGTTGCATTAGGCGTTAGCGGCTCATGAAAAAAATCTGAGTATTATCAATAGAAGAATTGTTAAGTTGAACAACGTAATTGGATTGAATATTTAATTTTTAAAGTATGAGAATAGGTATACAGGGTATACAGCTAAACAACTTAGAGGTTCACGGGTACAAGATAAAGAAGCAAAAATTCTAAGTGTTGAACCTTGGCTCATGTCAGAGGCAAATTTTAACCGTCGACAGAAATCTTGGCTCATGTCAAGACTTGACTCATGTCAACACATGGAATGGGAGTCAAAATATTTCTAACACAAAATTCAAAGCTTTTGTCGACACTTAATATCTTCTAAATCAACTTTATTGATCAATTGTCCACGTATCACAAATTAATTTTAAAGTCTACACAATGCAGCAGAAGCAAAACTTAGTTTTGTTCTTTATCTTTTTCAACGAAGCTTTGGAGGAAAATATAGAGAGCAACAGAGGAGTTCAAACATTATTTTATCCGTTAAAATTCTCACTAGAGAAACGTTATAATGCCCGATTTATTTCCTATATATTCCTAAAGGGCATTATAATCGTTATCAGGTAGTTAAATTCTTAGGTAAATAAAGTTAGATTTTTGTATAGGATTTAATTTGTTGATTTTGTAGTAGTTAAGAACTTTATTGTTCTTAGATTGTATCCGATTGATTTATTTACCGGAGTGCAGCAAGCTCTCGAAGATTTATATAAATATAAATTTCCACGAATATTTCTTATTTTAATATCCTAAACACTATTCATCTTAATAACATGGAATCATTAACCAAACACTAAATTATTTATTCGCGTAAATTTTTTAAAAAATTATTTAATGAATATTATATATAACCCCTTCTATGATATTTATTTCGGGACCTAACAAAATACAAGAATTAATATTTTTGATAATTTCTTCTCTTATATACCCCTCTGCAAACCAACTCCATACGCTATCTAAGTCCCAACTCCCTCAACTCTAGCCTTAGAGCATAAAATTCAAATTTTTTTTGTGTACCGACTTCTTTGCAGTGACACCCCGTCAAGTGTGAACTGGAGTTTGTATAACTATTATAATTATAATGTATTAATAATTAATTAATTACTCTTTTATAACTAAAATGTAATATAAATATAATTGAAACAATGATATTATATATTTTTTTAATTAAATTAAATTAAAAAATATGTACATCGCATAAGTTTTAAAGTAGTTTATAATAAAGTTGAACTTTATTTAGGCTTTGGAATCAAATATATAATACTATAGTAAATCCCAATTTAAGATAATAGTTGGTCTCCAGAAACAATGAAAACACTTTAGAGTCATAATATTATCAATGTCATATTAAAATAAGACCGTGTGTATAAATATATATACTTATATGATCAACTAGAAACTCATCTCAAAATAAAAATTAGAAACTAATTAGAGTCGTTAATCTAACCCAATGTCCCCTAAATGAGCAACGTCATTGAATTAAAATACACATTCCGACACACAATCCGCTAATCCCCTTCATTTTTAATATAAATTTTTCATTAAATATGATATTTTTCAATCTATTTTTATTACAAGGGGATTTGTGGTGGCGTAGGACACTATAAATATAATATTTAATTTATATAAATTATCAAAAGTTAGTCAGTAAAGATATATTTCAGAAAAATAATTTGATTTTAAAAAGTCCGTTCTAAAAAAATTAAGTTTTAGTTATTATTTAAATATATTATGTATTTCAATAAATTAAGAATATTGTCATTCATTCAGAAATACTTATCTCGAAATACAAGATTATTTGGGTAGTTAAATCCGAAATGAAACTGTCTTCTATAAATTGGTTGTCATGATGAGCCAACGCTACAATAAACATAGCTTAAACCGACCGCCGTTTAGGATCAATATACTATAGAAAGTAAACCACGCACACTCACGCTGATATGAGGCAAACTCAGTTTTATTATAACAAACTTGCACATACAAAGAAAACAAAGCCACACTCAACAGCCTATTTTGAGATGTGGTGAAAGTACTTGATAATAACTAAGTTACAATAGTAATTGAGATAAGGCATGACTCTTCTATTCTCACATCACAGCTGTATCACCCCCTGACAAAAACGGGAAAATAAAACGACCTAGTCTTGATGATCAACAATCAACAACTTATTCGAATAAAACAAACTAAATAATTAAGTAAATAAAAGGTTTAGATTAAAACTCCAACAAGCTCCCCTGAATCTAAACCTGTTTGCAGATTCTTGACACCCAGCCCACGCATCGCTTCAAACTTAACTCTGCATAAAGCTTTAGTCAAGATACCTGCTCTTTGTTCATGGTTGTTAACATGTTTAAGAACTATCTCGCCTCGTTCCACACATTCACGTATAATATGATAACGAATATCTATATGTTTACTCCTCCCATGAAATACCGGGTTTTTGCCAAATCTATTGCAGCCTTCTTATCAATGTAAAGAACAACTGGACCCGACTTTATGTCTGTTATTTGCCTCAGAAGGTTGTAAAGACATATCCCTTGACACGCAGCATCTGTCGCCACCATGAAGTCAGACTCGCATTATAATAATGCCACACATTTTTATTTGTGAGACACCCAAGTAATGAGGTTCTCATTGAAATAAAATGTCATACCTCTAGTTGACTTCCTGTCGTCCATATTGCCAGCAAGGTCACTGTTCGAATAAACTGTCAACAAATAATTTCCTTTAAATTTTGTATAAATTAGACCAAAATCAAGTGTTCCATTTACGTAACGAAGAATATGTTTGACAGCAGCAAGATGCAACTCCGTAGGTCTTTCATGAACCTGCTCACCACTCCAATTGAATATGCTATGTCAGGCCTGGTAAACACTAAATACCTGAGACCACCCACCATTGATTTTATGGATAAGTGGGAAAAGACGAACAAGGGAGAACAGTACTGTTCTCCCTTGTTTGTCTTTGCCCAGCTTATCCATAGGTTCCATGGGATATTTAACAGAGTTACATCCAGTCATTCCAGCCTTGTCCATGACCTTCTTCGCGTACGCTGTTTATTTAAGTTCAATGTAGCCATCCTACTGATCTACCTCCATGCCCAGATAATATGTCAATCTACCCAAGTCACTCATATCAAAAATACTGCTCATTTTCTTCTTAATTTACTTATATTAATGATTCTAATTCCAGTGATTAGAAGATCGTTGACATAAACTGCAATGATGATCACTTCTTCTCCTTCCGTTCTAGTATATACAACGTGTTTATAAGGACATTTCAAAAAACCTAACTCTTCCAAACATTTGTTCAAGGGTGCATAATAAGCCCTGGGTGCTTGGTGTAGTCCATACAAGACCTTAATCAGTTTATACACTTTGTATTCCAGTCCCTTCTTTACAAACCCCTCCGGCTGCATTACGTAGACCTCTTCCTATAATTTTGATTCGCATATTTGAAATCAAGGTGATGAACTTCACAAGAGTTCTTTACAGCTAGCGCAAGGAGTAATCTTACAGTCTCGAGTCTAGTGACAGGAGCAAATACCTCTTCGTAGTCAATTCCATGTTGCTGTACATACCCCTTGGCGACCAGGCGAACTTTATGCTTTGTAATATTTTCATCAGCATCCTTTTTCAACTTGAAAACCCATTTTAGACCAATTACCTTGTGACCAAGAGGTAATTCTGTTAAAAGTCATGTCTTGTTCTGTTCAATGGCCTCAATTTCTGTTGTCATTGCATCCATCCACTCGGTTTTATGGCAGCCTGCTTGTACGAGTTTGGCTAATCAATACTCAACATCAAAAGTTCATCATCAAATAACTCACATTCCGGGGCTTCATTGTACACATCAGAAAGAAGTCTCATCCTTCTTGGTTTACCAGTGGTTGAGTTTGTGTCGTCCTCACTCGACGATGAATTCTCAAAAGTGCTGGAGCCCGTTGAAGCCTGCTTCACTGTGATGTACAGATGTTGTACGAACATGTGTTGATTTTTCCACCATCCAGTACAGATGTTGATCGAACAGGTGTTGAGTCTCCCCCAGAATTCATAGTTGAGTCTGTTATAACAAACACATTAACTGTAGTTCCACCCATGTATAAGCGTCTGAATTATTTATACCCCTACGAGATGACAGTTCCCACCACCAACTTTTATCTTCTTCAAAAATTACATCACGACTCACGAGAATGGCTCCATCTTTTGGATCAAACAAATGGTGTGCTTTTGTTCTAGTTTCACTACCCAAATAAACTACAACTTTTCTATGATCGTCCAGTTTCTTTGTTTGGAACCCTGGCACCTTCATGTGGGTAATGCAACCAAACCCCTTGACATGTTGCAAGTGAGGTTTTTTCCCTTTCCAAGCTTCATAAGGAGTTTTTCCCGTAATTTCTCGAGTTTGGTAGCATGTTTAAATATACATCGAATGTCTTACAGCCTCCCCCAAAATGGAACTGGCATTTTCATTCTTTAAGAAAGCTCCTTACCATTGCCACAACTATTCTGTTTCGACGTTCGACCACTCCATTCTGCTGTGGTGAATAAGGTACAGTGTAATGTCTTTGTATGCCTGATTCTTCACAATAATTCTTAAAAATGTTGGAGCAAAACTCACCTCAATGGTCAGTTTGAACACTTTTTTTTCCTGTTTTGACTCCTTTTCAACCAGCTTTTGGAATCTTCTGAATGCCTCAAATGCTTCATCGTTTCCTAATAAATAAACCCACATATACCGGATGCAATCATCTACTGGAAGTAAGAAGAACTTGTTACCTGCCGAGGTTGGTGGTGCGAAAGGCCTACAAAAACTTCATGTATCAATTCAAGTACGAATTTTGCACTAAAGTTTGATTGAGAGGGGAATGACTTTCATGTTTGCTTAGACATCATGCAACCTTCACACATCTTTTTTGGTTGTATCAATTTAGGCAGGCTATAGGCCATTTCTTCCTTATACATGAGAGTCAATGTAGCAAAATTTACATGCCCAAGTTGGGAATGCCAAAGCCATGAGTCTCTTTCAACTTTTGACAGTAAACATACTGGATTATAGCCTCAATCTTCAATTTTGAGTTTATACATTCTGTTTGCATCTTGTTTCACCCTCATCATCAACTTTTCCTGGCTATCACGAATCCACAAATATTCTCCTTGCAAGATTACTTTATTTCCTTCTTAGGACAATTGTCCCAAACTTATAATAATACTACATAGAGAGGGAATAATATAACTCACGTAGGTATCGATTTTCACCATTTTTGCAATTTAATTTGATTAACCATTTCCCTTTAATCATTATTGTAGAACCATCACCAAAGCGAACTTCACCAGCTACACTTTCATCTAAGTTGTAAAACATTTCCCGTTGCCCCGTCATGTGGTTGCTTGCCCCATTGTCTAGATACTATATGCTTGAGTTTTCACGATTATTCTCAAATTGTCTCAATTTTGGACTTATATTTTTTTTTTGTTCAGTAGTTGTTAATCCGTGATTTCTGATGATGCATTGAAGAAGTCTACAGCAAATCAGATTGTTAGTTAGTTAGATAAGTATTTGTTAGGAATATGTGTATTAGTTTGATGATAAGTTAAAAAAACACTTAAGTAGAAATCTAGTATTTGTAGCCTCAACGGATAAGACCATCTTGGCTATCCGTTGAAGGAGTAGCTTTACTTAGCAATAAGTTTAGTATTGTAGCATTTCATTCTCTGGATTCAAGTTGTAATTCTTAGATGTTGTAGGAAATTATCAGTCATGTTGACTACTAGTGGATATGCAAATAGGAGGGCTAATTGTAAATATTTCATGCCTTGTAATTTTGTATAAGTGAAGAAGTATCAACTGATATTGAAGACCTTCAACGGATAAGAAACAAAGCTTCAACGGATGTCTCTAAGCTTCAACGGATAATATCCATCAACGGATAAGTGCTTCAACGGATAAAGACTTCAACTGATAATGCATCAACGGATAAAGCTTCAACGGATAAAGCCTCAACGGATAAGGCATCAACGGATGAAAGCTTCAACGGATGCTTAGTTCATTAGCAGTTGATAGTGACAATTCATAAGCTGACAGAGGCACATGGGTTGACAGAGACAAACTGGAATGTGGAAGCCTCTAGGAGGAATCAAGAAAATGCAGCATTTCCATTCTGGTGCAAACAAGGAAGTATTCAAAGATTAACAGCTAAGCCTAAATTGCATTGGATAGAGAAATGAAGAAGAAACATGTGAAGAGCCTATTTTAATTGTATTTTACAGTTTTGTCTTCACTTGTAAACTTGGTGATATAAACCAAGTAGCAGCTAGTAATTAGATGTGAATTTTCCAGAGCTGTTTAGAAAAATCCAGAGAGAAAATCATCTAGTTTGTACTAGGAAGCAGCTGTGATTTAATTCTTTGAATCACAGATTTTCTGAAATAACACATCTCTGGTGGAACAACAAATCCACCAGAAAAGTTTTTAAGTTCTTGTGTTCTTTACATTTGTGTTTGAATATATATCTGTCTGTTAGCTTCAAGCAATTCACACACTTGTCTCAAAAACACTTAGCCTTAGAAACTGCTCAAAACTTGAAAAAGTTTTGAGATTTACATTCAACCCCCTTCTGTAAATCTCATTGTTAGTCCACTGGGAATAACAATTGGTATCAGAGCAAGCTCTTAACATACAAAGAGTTTAAAGATCTATTCTGCTAACATCATGAGTAAGAAGGATATTGGTGTAAAGATTCCAATTGGAAAGAGATAACTATCATCACTGGAAAGTGAAGATGCATTTACATCTTCTCTCTCAAGATGAAAGCTACATCAACTGCATTGAAAATGGTCCTCACATCCCACAAGGTGGCCACAGCTGCTACTGCAACAGTTGCTGTTGGACAGTCTATTCCCAAGCCAAAGCAGAATGGACTGTTGAAGATATTGAAGAGGTTCACAAGGACAAGAAAGCCATGAACATTCTGTTTAATGGCCTAGATCAAGATATGTTTGACAATGTCATAACAGCCAAACTGCTAAGGAAATTTGGGATACTGTGCAGCTTATCTGTGAAGGCACTGAGCAAGTTAGAGAAAACAAAATGCAGCTTCTCATTCAACAGTATGAATATTTTCATTTTGAAGAAGGAGAATCATTGAATGATACCTTCAACAGATTTCAGAAACTGTTGAATGGATTGAAGCTGTATGGAGATACCAAGTCAAGGACTCCAATTTAAAATTTCTAAGGTCTCTACCAAAGGAATGGAAGCCTATGACTGTTTCTCTAAGAAATTCTCAAGATTATAAGGACTTCACACTTGAAAGATTATATGGAATTTTGAAGACATATGAACTTGAGATGGAGCAAGATGAGCTGTTGGAAAAGGGAAAGAGAAAAGGAGGATCAGTTGCACTTGTAGCTGACAGTGAGAAGGTTGAAGCCAGGAATGAGGAGAAGACAATGCCAAGTCTCAAAATTGGCACAAGCAAATCAGAATCAAGCAAGGGTAAAGAGCAAGTAGCTGAGGATGAAACAATTCCAGTCAGGATGACTCTGATGATGTTGATGAACATCTGGCTTTTCTGTCCAGGAGGTTTGCAAAGATGAAGTTCAGGAAAAATACAAAATTCACTAAGCCAAACAAAAACATGGTGGACAAATCCAAGTTCAAATGTTATAACTGTGGCATTAGTGGACACTTTGCAAGTGAGTGTAGGAAGCCAACCTCTGATAAGAAGAAATTTGAGCAAGTTGATTACAAAAAGAAGTATTTTGATTTGCTCAAACAAAAGGAAAGAGCTTTTCTCACTCAAGATGATTGGGCAGCAGATGGATCAATGAAGATGATGATATGGAATATGTCAACCTAGCCCTGATGGCTAATTCTGATGAAAATGAAACTAGTTCATCAAGCAACCAGGTAATTACTACTGATCTCTCTCAGCTTTCTAAAATGAATGCAATGAAGCCATAAATGATATGTCCAATGAATTATATCATTTGCGTGTTTCCCTTAAATCACTAGCTAAAGAAAACACTAGGATCAAAGAGAATAATGTGTTTTTAAGTGATAGGAATTGTGTTAGAGGATCAGGTAATTGAGCTTGAAAAGATTAAACTTAAATGCTTGACTGTTGAGAGTGAACTAGAAGAAGCTGTTAAGAAAGTAGAAATTCTTTCTAAACAGTTAGAAAGTGAGCAAGAGGTAATCAAGGCCTGGAAAACATCTAGGGATGTTAGTGTTCAGATTGCCAAGGTTCAGGGAATTGAATCATTCTGTGAGGATGCCTGGAAGAAAAACAAAAAGGAGTTAGAATTAATTGATGGATTGTCAACGGATGTGGAATCAACGGATGATGAAAGTTATCCGTTGAAGGAAGAAAAGGAGCATCCGTTGAAGGCTCATCAATTAAAACAGGCAAGTAATTTAAAAATAAAAATCTCAATAAGAAGGATTTCAACTCTCAAGAACTTTGTCAAAGAAGGAGCTAGCACATCCAAAGATGCCAGTAAGGTGAATATAGGACACATGACTTTAGATCAGCTGAAAAATAGGCTTAAGTTGGTTGAGGATAAGAAGGAAACTAAAAGAAAATCTAAAAGAAATGGGAAGGTAGGGATTAATAAACATAACAATTACACACCTGATAGGTATGCTCCTAGAAAAAGCTGTGTGCATTGTAAAAGTGTTAATCACCTATCTGATAATTGCAAATCTGTTAAAAATGCTCCCATGCCTTCAAATCCCTCCATGCCTAACATGTCTATGTCACCTCTGCATGCATGCCTGTTATGTCTCATCAGAATCCCCATGCACATTTTGCAAACATGCCATATATTAATAATCCTTATTTTACTGCATTTAGTATGCCTCAAATGCCATACAATATGCCTATGTGGAATAACATGTTTGCACAATCTATGCCTTATCAAATTCAATCAAATGTGCTAAATGATTCTGTGACTAACCCTACACTTCAACCAACCACATCTGAGATCAAGGTTGACCCAAAGTTACCTAAGTCAAAGATGCAGGAGGAATGAAGTCTAGGAAAAAGACTAACAAGGCTGGACCCAAGGAAACTTGGGTACCAAAATCAACTTGATTGATTTTGTTGTGTGGGAAGAAGGAATCTATGGTACTTGGACAGTGGCTGTTCAAGACACATGACAGGAGATTTCACCCTGCTCACAGAGTTTAAGGAGAGAGCTGGCCCTAGCATAACCTTTGGAGATGACAGCAAAGGATTCACTATGGGATATGGCTTGATTTCAAAAGAAAATGTCATCATTGATGAAGTTGCATTGGTTGATGGTCTCAAACACAACTTATTGAGCATCAGTCAACTATGTGACAGAGGGAATACTGTTTCCTTCAATTCTGAAGCCTGTATTGTCACAAGTAAGAAGGACAATAAAGTGGTTCTAACTGGAGTTAGAAAAGGGAATGTGTACTTAGCTGACTTCAACTCTACAGATGCAGAATCATTACTTGTCTTCTCAGCAAAGCAAGTCAGTTGAAAGTTGGCTATGGCACAAGAAGCTGTCCCATTTGAATTTCAAGACAATGAATGATCTAGTCAAAAAGGACTTAGTTAGAGGAATGCCTCTAGTAGAATTCACAAGGGATGGACTGTGTGATGCTTGTCAGAAAGGAAAGCAAAAGAAAGTATCATTCAGTAAGAAGCTTGAATCTGCAATTGATGAACCATTACAACTGCTACACATGGATCTTTTGGACCAGTCAATGTATTGTCAATTTCAAGGAAAAGATATTGCCTAGTGATTGTAGATGATTTCTCAAAGTTTTCATGGGTTATTTTCTTGGATCAAAGGATGAAGCTAGTGAAATCATTATCAATCATATCAAGCAAGTCAACAATCATCCTGATTTCAAAGTAAGGAATATTAGGAGTGACAATGGAACTGAGTTCAAGAATTCAACCATGAAGTTGTTCTGTGAAGAAAATGGGATCATGCATGAGTTCTCAGCTCCAAGGACCCACAACAAAATGGTGTGGTGGAAAGGAAGAACAGATCACTAATTGAAGCTGCAAGGACAATGCTTGAAGAGTCAAAACTCCCAACTTACTTTTGGGCTGAGGCTGTTAACTGTGCATGTTACACTCAGAATATTTCTCTAATCAATCAGGCAAAAGGCATGACTCCCTATCAATTATTCAAGAGAAGAAAACCAACTTTAAACTTTCTGCATGTCTTTGGTTGCAAATGTTACATCTTAAGGAATCAATCTGATCACAAAGGGAAGTTTGATGCAAAGGCTGATGAAGGAATATTTGTTGGTTATTCTGCTGGAAAATCATATAGGGTCTACAATCTAAGAACCAACATTGTCATGGAATCTGTGCATGTTGTGTTTGATGATAAAAAGATTGATGGACTAACAGATGAGGGACATCATGAAGGACTCAAATTTGACAATATTGAGATATATTGTGATGATAGTGAAGATGAGAATGATGAAGAAGGCATCTCAAGAAGAATTCAAATCTGCCTTTGGATAATGCACAGAATGCTGCATCCGTTGAAAGTCATAATTCAGCTTCCGTTGAAAGAAGCAATGCAGCATCCGTTGAAAGACAAAGTGCATCATCCGTTGAAGTTCATAATGAAGCATCCGTTGATCACAGTCTGTCAACGGATAATCAATTCACTTCATCAGTTGATAGAGCTCCCAATTCCTTTCAAAGGATCAGCAACTCAGGGGGAGTTTCAACCAATCAACATTCTATCTCACATCATGACAATACTGAGGCAACCTCATCTAGAGCTAATCTACCACCTCAAAGGAAATGGACCAAGAATCACCCTTTTGAACTGATCATTGGTGATGCTACATCTAAAGTGCAAACTAGAAGGGCTACTCAAGATGAATGTCTGTATAGTAGCTTTCTATCACAGGAGGAACCTAAGAGAGTGGAAGAAGCTCTATTGGATCCAGATTGGATTTTAGCAATGCAAGAGGAGCTAAACCAATTTGAGAGGAACAAAGTATGGAAGCTGGTACCCAAGCCAAAGAACAAGAGTTCTATTGACAAAAATGGGTATTCAGAAACAAGATGGATGAAAATGGCATTGTCATAAGGAATAAAGCCAGATTGGTTGCTAAAGGCTATTCTCAACAAGAGGGAATAGATTTTGATGAAACATTTGCTCCAGTTGCCAGACTTGAGCCATCAGAATCTTTCTAGCCTATGCAGCCCATGCCAATTTCAAAGTCTATCAAATGGATGTCAAGAGTGCATTTCTAAATGGGGAATTGGAGGAAGAAGTTTATGTAAGCCAACCTCCAGGATTTGAAGATCCAAACTTTCCAGACTATGTGTATTATCTGTTGAAAGCACTCTATGGACTAAAGCAAGCACCTAGAGCCTGGTATGAGACTTTGTCAAAATTTTCTAGATAATCACTTCACAAGAGGTACTGTTGACAAAACTCTTTCTTTAGAAATGTTAATGGCTCTATACTTGTTCAAATTTATGTAGATGATATTATATTTGGATCTACAGATGATAAGCTTTGTAAAAAGTTTGCTAAGTTAATGCAAAGTAAATATGAAATGAGCATGATGGGAGAGCTAACTTATTTTCTTGGTTTACAAGTTAAACAAGTTAGTGGTGGAATTTTCATTAGTCAAACTAAATATATTTATGATCTTTTAAAGAAGTTTGACTTAATGGACTGTTCATCTGCAAAAACTCCCATGGCCACTGCCACCAAGCTTGAATTAAACAAGGCTGAAAAGTCTGTGGACATTTCAAGTTATAGAGGCATGGTTGGCTCACTTTATATTTAACTGCTAGTAGACCTGATATAATGTTTTCTACATGTCTCTGTGCTAGATTTCAAGCTGACCCTAAAGAATCTCACTTAGTGGCTATTAAAAGAATCTTCAGATATCTCAAAGGGACTCCAAATCTAGGAATTTGGTACCCTAGAGAGTCTGGTTTTGATCTAATTGGCTACTCAGATGCAGATTATGCAGGCTGCAAAATAGACAGGAAAAGCACAACTGGCACCTGTCAATTTCTAGGGAACAAGCTTGTGTCATGGTTCAGCAAGAAGCAAAATTTGTTTCTACATCAACAGCTGAAGCTGAGTACATTGCTGCTGGTAGTTGCTGTGCACAGATACTATGGATGAGGAATCAACTATTTGACTATGGACTAACTGTTGACAAAATTCCTATATTCTGTGACAACACAAGTGCCATTGCCATTACTGAAAATCCAGTGCAGCACTCAAGAACCAAGCACATTGACATCAAGTACCACTTCATTAGGGAACATGTGATGAAAGGTACAGTGGAACTTCATTTTGTTCCAAGTGAAAAGCAGATTGCAGACATATTTACCAAGCCACTTGATGAATCAACATTCACAAGATTAGTAAGTGAGCTAGGTATGCTTAATTATTCATAAATTTATGTCCTCTATAATCTGCCTTGAAGCCTGAAATGAATTTGCTGCAAGAACAAAGTTGGCTTTAAGTAAGACTTATTCTATCAACGGATATTCCCTATCCGTTGAAAGCCAAAATGTTCTATCAACGGATGTTCATTATCCGTTGAAAGACAAATACATTTCTGGTAATTTTATCCCTCAACGGATAAAATAGTGTTGATCATCAACGGATAACTATTTACCTTATCCGTTGAAGTGTCACATCAGTTACTTTAAGTGAGTCACAGCCGTTGATTCTTTTACTTAACCGTTGATACAGATATACACTGTGTATGTATTTGTATTAAAGGCAGTTTTCAGAATTTCTACAGTTTTCTTTATTCTTAAACGGCTGTAATTTATTTAAAAGTATCATTTATCATTTTATTTACGATTGAATTCTTATTTTCACTTTACGCTTTCTTGCAATTTTATTCTCCTTCTCTCCCAAAATTCTCAAGTTTTTCTCTGCAACCTCTACTCACAACAATGGCACCAGTAGTCAAAATTATGTCTCAATCTGGATTTGTTTATGAAAAGAATAATTTCGTAGCCTTGGTTGAAAAGAATGAAGCCCATTCTGATTATCACAAGATGATGGACTTCATCAAAAACTGCAAACTAAGCTATGCAATGCTGGAAGCCCCAACCATCTACTGTGAGGTGATTGAGGAGATTTGGACAACTGCAGAGTTCAACTCCACAGATATGACTATTGCCTTCTCTCTCAAAGGTAAGGATTATTGCATTAACTGTGATGATATACAGTCTTGCTTTAAGTTGCCTGAGAATAATGCCATGACACCACACACTGATAAAGATGTATCTGCTATGTTAGATTCCATAGGCTATGCTTTTGATTCTGCTAGTTTAGGTAGTATTAGAAGGAAGGGCCTTAGGAAAGAATGGAGTTTTCTTGGAGATGCCTTTATCAAGGTTTTCTCTGGGAAGATTAGCAATTTTGATGCCATAACTTCATCTCTTGTTAATATGCTCTATATGCTAGTTTCTGATAGGTACTTTAATTTTAGCAACTGTGTCATGCTAGAATTAGGTTCCAGATTAGGTAACAAAGCTAATAGACCACATAACATCTACTATGCTAGATTCTTTATGTTATTGGCTAACCATGTTGCTGAAGGATTGGTTATATCTAATGAGAAATAAACTCAAATGCTGGGCACAAGAGAAAAGGGTCCTTGCAGACCTTTTGAGAATGAACCTCAACAGCCAGGTGCCATTGGTATATTTGCCAATCATGAATGCACCACAGGTAAGTGAGGTAAACACTTCTATAACTCCTACTATTTCCAACCCCATTGTTTCTTTGCCTTCCAGTGTGGCAATGGAATCTGTGTCTTTGTCCAAACAGGTTCCTACCAAAGCCACCAAAACTAAATTTCAAAACAAGTCAAAGAAAACCACCTCTGTTGTCTCTCAAAAGACAACAGTTGTAACAACTACCATAAACCCTGAAGGGAGTGAACAGGGTGTGAGTGGTGAGGGGAGGGGTGAACATCAAAAACCCCCCAGGATAAGGTGGGAGAGGTGAGTGGTACCCAGCCAGCCAAGCCACAGTCTCTCAAAAGACTGTGGTGGTTCAAAAGGAGTCAAACACATCCCTAGTTGCATCCTCCCAAAAGGGTGCAACTATTGAAAATAGTCCCCAACCAGGGACACAGAACAAAAGAGGGAGGGACACTGAAGCCACAATTCACCAATCAAAGCCTTTTCAAGGAAGAAGAAGGCCAAGACCCTAGTTTCCACACAAGGGGCACACACAGCACAGATACATCCACCTGTATCTTTGCCTTCTCAAATTCAGCTTGATGTGACTCCAGCAAATGTGGAGTCACAGCCCCATTCTCTCATAATAGAAACACATCAATCATCAAACTCTCCATCACCCTCTCTGGATGTGGATATGATATTCACATCAATTCCTGATTCTCCCTCATTAAAACTCAGGGAGGAGCCCCACTCAAAACCTGATGATCATCATCTTTTAGATGATTTGTTGGATCATCAGCCAATTCTTTCAGATATAGTTGAAGAATCTGTGTCTCACTTAAAATCAATTCACACAGATTCAACAATTATGTCACTTTCTATATCTACATCTTTTCCTTCTTCAACGGATATCTCTCATGTTGACAAGTGGTTGTTCTTCGACGGATAAGCTTAACAGCAGTTATCCGTTGATACCATCAGTTTCCACTTCAACGATACTCCCTATCCGTTGATGGTCTCTACACATATAACAGAAACAATTCCAACTATAGAGGACATGGTTACTGTACAATCACTTTTAGGTTTGAGGGAAGGGAGTTGTTAGGTCACACACACTGTAGAGGGGGTGAATACAGTGTATAATACAATAATAAATCAAATCTTAAGTAACAGAAAACAAACTTTATTGAAACAATAAACTCTATTACAGTATGGAACTGTTACCTCTCAGTGATGAACAAATATCACGAGAGCTGATAGGGTTACAATGAATAATCTTCTCGAATATGATAACACTTATAGTGTAAACCCTATGTTGTTGTGTTTATATACTACACAGTTACAAGATAATCACTAATTGATATGGAATATAATTCTGCTTCCTAAAATATATCAATCAGATATCTTTTCTTCCAAGTATTCCATTCTTCACGGAACTCCTTCTTCATGCATATCTCTTCTTATGTTATCTCGATCTTCTTTCCTTTAATCAGCTACTTTCCTTATCTAATCGTCCTTCAGCACTTAAGTTCTGATATCCAACTTCTGATGATTATCTCCTGATAATATAAGTACTGATATCCTTAAGTCCTGACTTCCAGTATAAGTACTGATTCCAAGTTAAGTACTAATTTGTCCTGTTAAGTAAGATCTGAAAACTAAACATAAATCATATTAGCCATGACATTATCAAAATATCTAACAATCTCCCCCAACTTATAAATTAGCATAATATACAAGTTTAACAGATATTTGATGATGTCAAAAACATTAAGTACAAATGCATGAGAATTAGACTAGATAACTACAATTTACAGTCCTTAAAGCTTTACCAATATTTAACTTATGATAACAACTTTAGCCTATACAAATATCAGAATTTAATCAGTTGTAGATCTTTGACTTGGCTTCATCTTCTGATCTCTTGATGTCAGGAGTTGTTCTGAGATAGTTTTTCAACAAACATCTCTCAGCATATCTAAGTTCATCAATCATTCTCCTTTTGGCATCTTTAACTCTGCAGTATCTTCACCAATTTGAAAGATTGCAGCCCTGAGATCATTAATCTTTGCTTTCTTATATCCTGATCCAGTCTGATCAAATAAGCTTTATCAGACTCAAGATTGAATTCCACAGCCCTGTACCCTAGAAAGGTAGTTATAATTTGAGCAGAATTGGGCTTATTTCAACTATATCACCCTTGTGATCTCTGTACTTTGGAACATATGTGCTGTCAGACTTAACAGAATAAAGTCTTTCTGTCTTTGAATCTGATCCTTTAAATAGTTTGCAGCAGTTCCTGTCAATCTGTCATCCACTTGAAGTAAGAATAGTACATGCTCCAATTCTTCAAAATACTTCAATGGAATGGAATTTTGCCTTATATGATAAACCCTACCATCTATCATGAAAACAATAAGATGTATTCTTTCAAGTAGGTATGGTAAACCATGTGTACAGATTCCAGTTGATTCAATCTCTCAGAGTTGCTCCAATACCTGGTTCACTCAAGGAAGTTGGATCATTGGTAGTGTTCTGTATTCTCCTTTCATCAGCACTTCCCAATCCAGTTTTATCTCTTTTCCTTTCCAGTAACTAATCTAGCTTCAAAACTTACGCAGTAGTCTTCAAAGGTGAGTCTGTTGAGTCTGTTTTGCTTTAGTGAATCCTGGTAGGAGTGTCTTTGGTCTATCTTCTGATATCAAGTTAACTTGAGCTATGTCAGAGGTTACTTGCTTCTTCTGAATATCAGAACTTATAGTTTCTTGACTCTGAACAACTTGAGTCATGCCAGAGGTTGTTTTAATAACTTTTCTTGAAGTCAGAGCAAGATCATCCTTTTCATCAGTAATTTCTTCATCCTCAGGAGGCACATAAACCTTGATAGGTTCACCAACCTTTTCTTTACCCTTGGATCTTGGATCTATCTGCGGTTGTGATTTAGCCAATGTTGCTTCAGTATGTGTCCTTTCTTTGATCACAATGCCTTTGAGTTTTGGAAGTGACTTTTTACCAGAAGCTTCAGATTTAGATGTGACTTTCTCTGATTTAAGTCTGGCTTCTTCTTCCATTAAACTCTCCAAGTCCATTCCTGGATTTTCCTGAAGAAATAACTGTCTTGACATTTCCTCATCAAGATCTAAAAGTTCATCAAAACTTATCCTTTTACCAGTAGCAGAACTTATTCTTTTCCTAGTATCAGAACTTGTCCTGTGACTTGTGATTTATCTTTTCTTGATGTGAAACCTCTACCTTGACTATGACCTCTACCCATTCCAGAGTTTCCTTGATCATCCTTTTCATCATCCTTCCCTTTCAGTGTCTTGTCAGTCTTGCATTTGGACTTAATTACTTTCTCCCCCTTTTTGGCATCAGCAGGTAGTAGAAGAGAGACAAGCAATTCCACTGAGGCTTGGATTTCAGTAAGTTGAGATTGCTGAGAAGCTTGATTTTTCAGAATATCATCAATCTGAGCTTGTTGTTTCTCTTGAGTCTTCTCAATAAAAGCAATCCTTCAAAGGTAGGCTTGAAGAATTGTTTCTTATCAATCTTGTGAACTTGATCTTGTTTGATAAATTCTTCCCGAATCTTGTGTAGCTCTGCATGAGTAGTTGAATGAAGACCTTATAGATGTTTAGTACTCAATGCAGTGACTCTAAGCTGAGTTTTGAAATCATCAGAATTTAACATTTCATCAGCTTTAGTCAAGTGCTCAGCAAGATGCTTTTCAGTTGGAACACAGGAAACTGAATTCCATTCCTTTGTCCACTCCTGTCCTGCAGGAGTTTCACTCCAAGGCACTGGTGCTTCTCCGGTAACAAACTTCTTAACAAGTTCAGACTTAAGAATAGTTTGTTGAGGAGCATGTCCTGAAGGACCTGCTTCATCAGCATCTGCAGTTGGAGCAGCATCACCAGTATCTCCAGCATTTGCAGCATCAGAACTTACAGAATCAGTATCCTCTGATAAAACAACAGTGTGAGTAGCAATGGAGGCTTCAGCATCCTCTAATTGTTGATCTGGTTCTAAGTTCTGATCAACAGCCATATTCTGATACTCACCTAAAGTCTGATCATCAGCATCTAGATGCAGAGAAGGTGTTGTAGATAACTCTGGAGTTTGAACAGCATCAGTAACAGGTGTTGTTGAAGGATTAGTTGTTGTTGGAGCTTCTAAGAGAATTACTTCAGGCACAACCAATTTTGAACATCAATATCAGCACTTGTTCCTGGATCAACAGGAGATACAGATGGTGTGGACCTTTTCAGAAACAGCTTCCTTAGATGGAGTTGATGTGACGCCCTCCAAACCCGGGGTCTAGATTTGGGGGTCACTCACCAATAAACAAAAATAAAATAATCACAGCGGAATAATATAATAAATACGACCCCTTTTACCTACACTGGATCGATCACAGGTTATAGTATGGAATAGGCACTAAACAAATCAAATGTTATTACAAACCATAGTCTAATTAGTTTTACAACTTATTCAAATTTTATTACAAACCTCTAGACTAATTAAGCATCCCAAACTGTCTACCTGGAAACTCACTAACTATTTACAAGCACATAACCTCTGGTCAGGCCTGGAACTTAAGCTTGCCCTGGCCTAGCTGAAAGAATCAAGATAAGAAACAAGTATGAGCGAAAGAAATGCTCAGCAAGTAGTAAATAGCTTATCATTGGAATAACAACAGTATATCTGATGAACAAAACCAACTACAATAACTGAACAGTATCAAAACTAATATAAATTTGATAATAAACAATATTTGCAATATATATGTTTTGGGATTGGAATCCTCGAACGACGGTGTGTTGCCGCCGGTGATCAGCCGCGGAGCAACACCGGTATGCCGAAGCTATCCAACAAAGAAAGTCCCAAGGCACATATTGGCTAGCAAGGTGTTATATCCTGTATAACACATAGCTCACACTGGACCGCCGCCACGGCC
>NW_027419791.1:0-49517 GCF_009905375.1 Apium graveolens
TTTTTAACTGTTATTAATATTCTGCAGTTAATTGAGACTGTCCCATTCATTGTCTCATTTGTAAAGGGACTGTCCCATTTGCATAAGAACTGTCCCATTTGCCTTGACAGTTAGAATATTATATTAATATCGAGTCATCGAATTTCATAACTAATATCTTTAAATTACATCTAGAATTTAGAAAACTATATTTCTCTCCATAAAAATCCGTACAAAACTATTTTAAATTTAATAGCCACCATTTCATCTTGACTCCACCTCTTTCCATAATGAGACGACAAACAAATTATTTATAAACTTAAATATCTTTAAGTGGCATTTGTTGTCCGTAAAAATTAGAAAACTCTATTCCCCTCAAAAATTTGTTATTAAATTCAGTAACTGCAATTTCATTTAACGTCTCATCCTTTGCCACTCCCCGCCTCGATAGTGTTCCAAAGAGGTTAAAAAAAAATTTACTGCACAAAATGACAAGAAAATGAGTACCAGAACACCCTCTGAAAATTATATATAAATATCCATTGTGTGTACATTGGTACAATGATAGAGAACACCCTCTCAAAATTTTATATAAAGTGAATACAATAGTATGAACAAAGCAGTATAACTTGTAACTACAATGTTTTACAAATATTTAGCAAGTTTCTTCTACACCATCTGAACTATTCTTGAACAAACAGTCCCTGATTTTAACTACTAGAAGAAAAACAACAGTCCCTGAATGGTGGTAGGCAAACTCCTGCAGCATATCCTGAGTCTTTTGCACTCGTCGGTGCAGTTCATGTCCAACTCTTTGCATTTCATAGAACAGCCTGCAAATTGCTTATTAACTCCGATTGCAGACACTGAAACCAAAAAGATCATTACAATAGTGTACACATATTATGAAGCAGCTGATAAAAACCAAAGCCTATACTGAAGTGTGTGAATTACATAAATCTCGCGATGAAATTGATTACCAGGAGAAGCTAGTAGCAGAATTAGTGCAATCCATATCGCTAACTTTTTAGCAGTGGAAGAAAAACTCAGGTGCACCATTTTTGCTCTAATTTCTTCTATATTACAAGTGTGATTACAAATGTTATATATCTTCAATGTACTCTGCGAATACATTATATACTAGCTATGCATGATTTTTTGACAGCTGTACATAGTGATAAAGCAATTAATCATCCACAGTCATCTATACTTATCTGCTAACTAACTTTTGATGGATATGCATTTCCTCGCTAGAGGTAGCTGCAATCTTTGACTGCAAAATTTGTTTTTGGATGATGTAAAACTACAAGCTATAAGAAAACCTAAAAAGTATACTGAAATACATATATAGCATTTGACAAATGGATATCAACCGAACAACAACAAAAGAAGACATTTTAAATAGAAGACATTCTCTCCTAAAGAAATATATTTGCAATTTGCCATATACTTTTAATGTGTTCAAATTTAACATCCATTCAATAAGTTTTACCAAAATTCATTCAAGTTTAACATACAATCTAAAAAAAATCTAAGGCACTATAGGACTCCCAAACTCAGTTTTTTATTAATTTTACCAAAATCCTCATCAATAAGAAAAGATCTAAAATAATTTAAGCCGAAAACTATTGAACCGAAACCTAATTTTACTAAAGATAAAAGACATAACTCACTTAAGTATCATTAAAATATATTAAATACTATGAAAACATGATAAATTATTTACAACATATTTGATAAAATTTCATAATACTCTTTTCAAAAACTCCATTAAAATCTACTTACTCATGAGTCATGATGCATTGACGTGATTGAGTATGATCGACTTTTAAAAAATTGTCCACAAGTATTATGTAAATTTTATAAATATAAAATAAATTACCTACAAAAGCAAGTCATTGAAGGTGCAACTTGATCTTTTTTGGAGCAATTTCTTCATTGTTTGCTGCAACAAATTCATAAATAGAGGTATATTAGAAAATGAACATCAATATTTTCAAAAAATATAAATCTCTAATCAAGTTGAAGAGCTTAAAAATACTGGATGCCAACATTTCGGGAATGAAATTCTTATGAAATATATTTAAAATTTTGCCATAGTAGAATTGTCGACTAATGTTTCTAGATCCATTGTACTTGATCTATCTATTACTACGAAGTGTAAATTAAAAACTGTTATGAACCATGAAATTTCAATTCGATCCTATCTTTTGTCAAATTTGCAAAAAAATAGTAAAATTTTGTTCAAACTTTAAATCAAACCGAAACTCGAAGTTAAAATAAATAACAAACATAATTTTTTAATATATACATACATGATTTGGATCGGGATTAGATTTCCCTTCACTCTGTAAATAAATTTTAAGGGAAAATTTTAAGTTTTGAAAAAATAAGCATAAAAATTGGTTTCGATTCTATCTCGTTGGCTTGAAAAATAGTAAGAATCCATCTATTTAAATAAAATTGTAGAATTTATATTCTAAAAATCATTGTATGCAATAACTTACCGATTTGACTTGAAAAAATATCCACATCTTGAAACGATTAGAATAATAAGGCGAAGACGAAAGAAAATACAAGAATTTAGGAAGAAATAGCAAACAACATAGCACGATATGATATTTCTGGGACGATAAAATTGATAAGTGGTTGAAGAGTTGAAGTTATATGTGAATCATCAAAATCTACTTTGTTAAAAAATGTGAGAGGAGAGTTTTGGATAGAGAAATAGATCGGGGAAATAATAATGGTACAAACTTAATATTTGGAAATGAGCTAGAAGAAAAAGATTTATAGAAATTAACAGCAAATTGGGGAAAAAGAAAAAAAACAAGAAACGTGGCGGCAGAGAATTAATGTTCGTGGCATTGCTAAAACAGCGGCTTTTTAATAGCGACAGGTGTCCAACTCCTTAATTATATATATTGACACGTAAAAGTTAATAATATGTGCTCGGCAAGTAAAATTAACTGTTTGTTGAGTTGTACACATTTTTCTTGAATGCTAGCGCAACCAAATGAAAAATTATAAATTTTGTATTTATATATATCTAGATTATAAGAAATTCATTAAATATAAAATAATAATTACAAAGTTTAAAATTATTAGTTATTAAATTATAAATTCCAAATTTTTAAAATACTAGAAATCACGAACTTCAATTTTGTAGTAGCATTCAAGAAAAAAGTATAAAACTCGTTAAAAGATTACTTTACTTCTCGAGCAAATATTAGAGTATGTTTTTGATATTTATTATGACTACTCAAATGATACCATTAAGATTACTGTTCACAACCATATATCCGTTCACTTGAGTGACCACTTTCATATTTAACTCGAAGCAATTGTAAGACCCACATAATTGTAAGAACCCACATAAGCTCTGTTAACATCTTAAGCTGAAAGTCTAAATTTAAAGTGTTATACGGACTGAACTACACAATGATGCTATTGTTGGAAATGTGGGTAGTAGTCCCACATTATCAAGTCAATTTGAGTCATAAGTTGAGTGGATAAATGTTGCATTGACACTTGGAATGCGTTCTCCTCAGAGAGAGCTTTCTGAGACACTTTGAATCACTCAAAATAACTTAGAGATGGATGAAATATGATCATTCAAAGTTAGTCTCTTAATAATGATAAATTTGTGGAAGAAAAGAAAGCCCCACATTGGTTTTGCAAAAGGAGCATCCATAACTTTATATAGCAAAACACTTAAGTAGTGTTCAAATGTGTTAATTATGTATTGCCCTAACACCTGTGTGCGCGCGCAAGGGGTGCAAATCTTGGGCTTTCGAGGAACAATCCGAGGCTTGCGAAGTGTTCGAGCTTTCCCGCGTGTGCGATGTGCGGACACGAATGTAGCAGAAAATTGACCCAAATAATCACAAACTAATTTTACTATTTTTTTATCGTAGGTAACCCGCAGCCGCTACCCTTCGGGTGCGCACTGGGTAAACCCTACGGGCTCACGCAATAGCCTGCAAACCACGTAAACCAAGGTAAACCGTATTTAAGCGACATGCTCTGACTCATGAGGTATAATCATAAAATTCTCCTCCGTGGGATTCGAACCTGTGATCAAGAGGATAGTTATCCTCTTTTTAACCAACTGACCCAACCCTTGCGGGCACAATTTTGCTAATTTAATTTCCACTAGTTTTGGGCTTTTAAAATTTTAATTTCCTTTTGACTACGGATTATTATAATTGATTTGACGTAATAATAATCAGATTCAATTACGGATTTGATTTATTAACCGACTGATTAATTAATGCATTTTAATTAATTACGCGTGGAGTAGCGCACACGTTTCCTCGAGCTTATATAATACGTATCAGACTTAGGTTCATTCGATATACACACACAGTTGCTCTGTTCTAGTTCACAAGGCTGGTAACATCATCGTCTTCTCGTTTTATCAGGGAGGAACGTCGCACATACAATAAGGTATCCGACTGAACTTTCGGAGAACTTTCTCATTCATATCCTTCCTTTTGGTTTGTTCTGTTATCGCACACACTATATTACATGTATTAATAGTATATTGTTTCACAGCTATACATATCCCCTTTGAATATTTTCCATTAGGAAGAGGAATGACAAATTATTAAAAAGAAAATTGGTTTTTAGTAGTAAAACTTAATGCTTCATTTGTGAATTGTCATAACGAGTACTGCAGAGTGACTACGGACGAAAAATCAGAACATCCACACATTAATTTTATTCAATTAGCCATTGAAAGCACATTAACACTTGTACAGAGAAATGACTTTCATACATATTCTTGGATGATAGTTTAATTAAGAATAAACACAGCAACAATCTTTCTGTATAGGAATGCAACCTCCTCCACGAAACCCCGAGTCTCTCCATAACTCATCACAATCAATCCCCAAGTCTGCGCATTTTCCAAAACATTCTCCAATTGTTCCTTTCTCTCTAATCCCCAAGTCTGCGCTTCTGTGCACATGCAACATACGGAAAAAAGGCACACAAGCGTATGCATGTAAACTCAGTGATGAACTATACCAAGCAAGACGATTAGCAAAATAAGTGTAATCCATGTCACAAAAGTTCCTTGGCCATGAAAGAAATACTCTTGTGAACTTACTTGTTGAATTATAATTACTCAATTACAGATAACTAATGAAATATGAGGTATTGACCACTATACATACGGACAAACCACCATCCCTCATCTCTATCTGATCCGCTTGTGAGCTTACTTGTTCAATTATAATTACTCAACTACAGATAATCGAAATAAGTTATAACAACATGTTTGCGTATTGAGTATAAAGGTGGCGCATTGATAATATTATTGTGTGGTATATTATTATTTTCAAAAAAAGACTAATATTTTTAAATATTTCCTTCATTAAAAAGGCATTAAGATAGTTCAGGTATACCGAATTCACCGACATCTTAAATATTATCTTCGTAAAAACTTTATCTTTCTGTGAGCAATGATAAGTAAATAGTATATTTTGGGGTTTCATGAGTTTAATTACTATCAGGATGTTTCTCACTCATTTATGTTTAATACAAAAGAAGCTAATATGAGGTTTCTATCCGGTCACAAACATGAATAGTTAATAGTTTCACATGTTTTAGCTCGACCGAAAGAAATAAAATTATACACAGCTGAGATATAAACTAGTTGATAATCCCGAATCACCCGGGGATCCCTTCCTTGTTGAACCCGGACCCGAACTCCGGTTGGACAGAAATGACGGCGGCGTGCGGTGTAGCTATAGGGTGGGAACCTACAAAATAGAACCGGAGGGGGTGGCGTCACCGCGGCACCTCCGGCGTGAAAATTAGAAAGGGTTTTGAAAGGGGTAAAACGGGAATTATACGAGTATATTGTGTGTGTGTATATGAGAGATGTAACCCCTTATACCCCTTTTATACCCCTTTTGTTCAGCCTTTTATAGGCTTTCCATTAGGGTTTAGGGGTCTGTACCTTTTGATCTGGACTGTAGGTGTGATTTTTGGACTGTAGAACGTGTGGACGTTCATGATGAGCTGGTGTTCTACTGAATCCGGACCGTAGGAACGTTCTGGGTCCGGGCTACCTGGACGGTGGTGATACTGCCACGTGTCCTGGGGTCTGCCAGAGTTATTGCTGAATGGTCCCTGAGCCCTTCTTATTGGGTCTTGGGCTCTTACCGACGGGCCTGTGATATATAGGCTATCACTAGTGTTATAGTTAACTAAATAAATTGTATATATCTGATTATTTGTGTTCGAAAGCATGAAATTAGAAATAGTAAATATCGAAGCTATTCATCTATAATCACTTAACAATACTTGATGCAGAGCTGAACTACAATTTGCTATTATGATTGAACTTCTTTTTATTTTGCATACTTATGTTAATTCTCTGACAACTATTCTTGAACAAATCATGTACACAGTTATCAGTCATAGACATATTACGCTGATCATTATGCATGTACTCTGAGGTTACAAAAATTTCAAGTACTTCAAGTGCAGCACTGATAATCACAGATCACGAGACGACAAACAATTTGTTCATAAATACTAAATATCTTTAAATTACATCTACAGTTGGTGAGAATTTAGAAAACTATGTTTCTCTCCTTAAAAATCAGTACAAAACTATTTTAAATTTAATAGCCACCATTTCATCTTGACTCCACCTCTTTTCATCATGAGACGACAAACAAATTATTTATAAACATTAAATATCTTTAAGTGGCATTTGTTGTCGGTAAAAAAATAGAAAACTCTGTTCCCCTCAAAAATCCATTATTAAATTCAGTAGCTGCAATTTCATTTAACGTCTCATCCTTTGCCACTCCCCGCCTCGATAGTGTTCCAAAGAGGTTAAAAAAAAATTACTGCACAAAATGACAAGAAAATGAGTATCAGAACACCCTCTGAAAATTTTATATATAAATATCCATTGTGTGTGTACATTGGTACAATGATAGAGAACACCCTCTGAAAATTTTATATAAAGTGAATACAATAGTATGAACAAAGCAGTAAACTTGTAACTACACTGTTTTACAAATATTTAGCAAGTTTCTTCTACACCATCTGATAACTATTCTTCAACAAACAACAACAGTCCCTGAATGGTGGTAGGCAAACTCCTGCAGCATATCCTGAGTCTTTGCACTCGTCGTTGCAGTTCATGTCCAACCCTTTGCATTTGATAGAACAGCCCGCAGATTGCTTATTAACTCCGATTGCAGACACTGAAACCAAAAAGATCATTACAATAGTGTACACATATTATGAAGCAGCATGATAAAAACCAAAGCCTATACTGAAGTGTGTGAATTACATAAATCTCGCGATGAAAATTGATTACCAGGAGAAGCTAGGAGCAAAATTAGTGCAATCCATATCGCTAACTTTTTAGCAGTGGAAGAAAAACTCAGGTGCACCATTTTTGCTCTAATTTCTTCTATATTACAAGTTTGATTACAAATGTTATATATCTTCAATGTACTCTGCGAATACATTATATACTACTAGCTATGCATGATTTTTGACAGCTGTACATAGTGATAAAGCAATTAATCATCCACAGTCATCTATACTTATCTGCCAACTAACTTTTGATGGATATGCATTTCCTCGCTAGAGGTAGCTGCAATCTTTGACTGCAACATTTGTTTTTGGATGATGTAAAAACTACAAGCTATAAGAAAACCTAAAAAAGTATACTGAAAATGTTATAAACGATCAAACAGTTATAGATACATGTATAAGCTGTTTAGAAGTAAGAACATAGAAACAAAGTTTGTGCTTGTCAAAAGACCATGCAATAATTTTTTTATGCAGCAGCACTAATTTTTACATATAGAAAGCTAAACAACTGGCTACCACAAAATCAAGGACTACATGCCATGACTTTCCTTAAACAGACTCCATGATCCCTGTATTCTTGCTACTGCTTATTCTACCAAATCACTCATAATAAAAACAAATAAGTTTAAGATTATAACTCCAACAGAAAATACGATATATAGCATTTGACAAATGGATATCAACCGAACAAAAACAAAAGAAGACATTTTAAATAGAAGATATTTTCTCCTAAAGAAATATATTTGCAATTTGCCATATACTTTTAATGTGTTCAAATTTAACATCCATTCAATAAGTTTTACCAAAATTCATTCAAGTTTAACATACAATCCAAGTCCAACACAGATGAAAATAAAATCTAAGGCACTATAGGACTCCCAAACTCAGTTTTTTTTTTATTAATTTTACCAAAATCATCATCAAATAAGAAAAGATCTAAAATAATTTAAGACAAAAACTATTGAACCGAAACCTAATTTTACTAACGACTAAAATTGCATAATAAAAACAAATAAGTTTAAGATTATAACTCCAACACTCTCCCCCTTAATCTTAAACTCTCAGACAAGTTCCTTTACTCCCAGAAGTTCCCTCATTCTCTCAAACTTGATGGTGGACAGTGCCTTTGTCAAAATGTCAGCTCGTTGATGTTCACTAGCTATGTGCTTTATGACTATTTCCCCACGCTCCACACACTCCCGAATGAAATGATAACGAATACTAATATGCTTGCTGCGCCCATAGAAAACAGGATTTTTGGCAAGATCTATAGCTGACTTGTTGTCTATGTATAGAACAATTGGCCCTATGCATTCATTCATGACCTGACTTAAAACATTTCGAAGCCACATACCTTGACAAGGGCCGCTGTGGCAGCCATGAATTCGGCCTCACAGGAGGACAAAGCTACACATTTCTGCTTTTGAGACATCCATGTGATCATGTTTTCATTTAAATAAAACACCATACCCCCAATACTCATACTCCTCCTGTCATCAATATTACCTGCCAAAGTTAGAATGTTATTACCTCCCTGTTTCGAATAGATCAGTCCGTAGTCAAGCGTGCCTTTTATATCGAAGTATCCTCTTTACAGCATTTTGATGAAGAACAGTTGGTCGTTCCATGTAACGACTTATGATGCCAACAACATACGAAATGTCAGGCCTTGTATGAACAAGGTAACGAAGTCCACCCACCATAATTTTATACTGAGTCGTGTCTACTGTTTTACCTCCCTCATCTTTGGTTAACTGTTCTTTTGGGTCCATCGGGTACTTGGTGGGATTGCATCCTATCATTCCTGCATTCTCCAGAATTTTCTTTGCGTTACTCTCGACTGCTTTATCTTAATATAACCCTCCTTTTGCTGAACTTCAATTCCCAGATAGTACGTTAGCTTTCCCAAATTACTCATTTCAAATTTTGAGTTCATTTGCTTCTTGAACTCCTCAATGATGCCCACATTAGAACCTGTGACCAACAGATATCTACATAAACTGCGATTATCAACTTTTCACCTCTTACTTGCTTAGTATATACAACATGTTCATACGGGCAACGCTTGAACCCAAGTCCCAACAAACAGCTGTTGAGTTTCCCATACCAGGCTCGAGGGGCCTGGCGCAATCCGTACAAGGCCTTCAGAAGCTTATATACAAGATGTTCTTTTCCCTCATTTTCATATCCTTCTGGTTGAGCCACATAAACCTCTTCGTTAATTTCACCATTCAGAAACGCAGTTTTCACATCAAGATGATGCACTTGCCACTGATTTTTTGCAGATAAAGCTAGTAACAACGAACAGTCTCCAATCGAGTCACAGGGGCAAAAATTTCATCGAAATCCACACCATATTCTTGAGCGTAGCCTTTTGCTACGAGTTGCGCTTTATGTTTCACTATTTTTCCGTCTGCATCTTTCTTCAGTTTGAATATCCACTTTAGGCCTATGGTCTTGTGCCCGTATGGAAGTTCCGTTAGTACCCAAGTTCCATTTTTTTGATGGATTCAATCTCCTTGTCCATTGCTTGTTTCCATTCCCTTTTTTTTAACTGCTTGCCCATAGTTGCCCACTAAAAGTAACTCGTCCTCCACTTCTACTACCTCTGAATTATTGTAAATATCATTAAGCGTTCTGTACCGCTTTGGCTCGCTGCTATCATCATAGTTATCAGAATTTTGGTAGCTCGATGGTGAGTGAGGAGGTGTTATTTCACGAGCTTCCGAGATGTCATCATTTTCTGCACCTTCTTGCTGAGACTGCTCGATATCTGTATGCATTTCAGGAACTAAGAAAGACCCAGCATAACTTTCTTCCTCTTTTTGTCGATTCCAAGGCCAGTGTTTTAACTCATCGAACATCCCTACTTACATATACTCGTTTGTTTATAGGATCAAACAAGCGATAAGCCTTAGTATCTGGTTCCTTTCCAAGATTAATTACTTGCATACTTCGATCATCCAATTTTTTTATGTGCACATGTGGGACTTTCATATGCGCCAAACATCCAAAAACACGGACATGACTAATATTTGGCTTTGAACCTGTCCAAGCCTCATAAGGTGTTTGTCCAGACAGAGCTCGAGTGGGTAACCTGTTAAGTATGTAAACTGAGTGCCGAACTGCCTCCCCCCATAATTCTGATGGTAACTTTGTTTCTTTCAAGTAGCTACGTGCCATTTCAACCACTGTTCGATTTCTGCGCTCCACAACACCATTTTGTTGGGGCGTGTATAGAGCCGTATAGTGCCGCTCAATCCCAATCTCTTCACAATACGAAGTGAATTCCCTTGAGGAAAACTCTCCTCCTCGATCTGATCTAAAAACCTTCACTTTTTTTCCATTTCCATCCTCAACTTTCGCTCGAAATTTTTTAAAAGCACTAAAAGCCTCATCTTTACTTTTGAGTAAGTATATCCACATGACGACTGAAATCATCAACAAGAAGGAAGAAATATTTGTTACCTCCAGCAGTTGCAGGTTCAATAGGACCGCACAAATCACCATGGACTGACTCTAGGACTTTGCTGGCCCTGTAGCTTGATTTCGATGGAAATGACTTTCTTGTTTGTTTCGACACCAAACATCCCGTACAAACATCTTTTGGTTGAATAATGTTTGGCAGCCCATACACCATTCTATCCTTATACATCAAAGCAATGGATTTGAAATTGATGTGCCCCAAGCGTGTGTGCCACAGGTACGCTACTTCTTCAGATCTATAAAATAAGCACTCTGGCTCAATATTCTCAATGATTAACTTATACAACCTGTTGGAAGATCTTTTTACCTTCATCAATAAATCTCCTTTCTTCTCATAAACCCACAGATAGTCTCCATTTAGCACGACTTTATTTTCTTCCTCTGACAGTTGACCTAGGCTGATTATATTGCTGCACAAACTGGGTATATAATAAACATCATGGAGTGTCCGTTCCTCACCATTTTTACATTTAAAGATTATTGACCCTTTTCCTTCTATGTTGACTGTTGATCCATCCCCGAACTTGACTTGACCATTTACTCCCTCGTCTAAAGTCTTGAATTTTGACTTTGCACCCGATATGATTGCTAGCGCCGTTGTCCAAATACCATACATTAGACTCCACTCATTTTTCTTTGTCATTTATTATGAGTTTTGGTCGCATCCCCTGTTCATTCAGCAACATTAAATCGGCATGCTTTGCTAATAATAGCGCTGGTTCATCATCATCCATCCTGGACAATTGGACCTCCTGTGTCACTTCTCTAGTACGACGGGGTTTTCTGCACTCCGCTGCGTAGTGTCCATAATTGTTATAATTGTAACATTTTATTTTGCTTTTATCCCTTGCACCTCGCCCTTTCATGTAACCAGTGGACTCTGCTCCAGTTTTTCCAGTTCGCTTTAGCCACTCTTCTCTGGTCAATAGTAGTTTACACTCATCCTTCTCTTTCTTAGCCCATTCATCATCTGTGAGCAGTAACTGACTGCTAGCACCTTCAGTATGGCCTTTCAATCTTTCTTCATGTGCCTTAAGAGATCCCACAATCTCTTCAACCGTCATTGTCTCCATATTCCCAAATTGCTCCAGCGTTGAGGCTATTTGCAGGAATTTCGTTGGTACAGCTCTTAGTAACTTTTTCACCATATATGATTCATTTATTTCTTCTCCGAGTGCCCTGATGTTTGTTACCAGTCCATTGAGTCTCATGCAGAAATCATCAAGCTGATCATTGTCCTTCATCTGCAATGATTCAAACTCCGTTTTCAAAGTCTGGATCCTTGCTTTTTTGACTCTGTCGGCTCCTTGGCACAGAGTTTTGATAGCTTCCCAGGCGTCTTTAGCCTTCTTTTTGTCTGCAATCGAAAGCAAACTCTCTTCTGGTATTCCCTGGTAAATCATGGCCAGGGCAATCTTATCAGTCCTCTCGTCTATCGTAGCCTTTGGATCAGTTGGTTCTATTGCCTCCCAGACTCCGTGTGCTTGCATAAACACCCTCATCTTTAACGCCCAAGCAGTATAGTTGCTTTTGGTTAACATCGGATAACTCAAACCCATAGATCCTCCCTTCATCTTGTTTGCGTCCATCGTTGCTTTTGACATAAACACGAACTATCACTTTGAACCTTAATGCTCTGATACCAAGTGTTGTAAACGATCAAACAATTATAGATACATGTATAAGCTGTTTAGAAGTAAGAACATAGAAACAAAGTTTGTGCTTGTCAAAAGACCATGCAATAATTTTTTATTCTGCAGCACTATTACATATAGAAAGCTAAACAACTGGCTACCAGAAAATCAGGGACTACATGCCATGACTTTCCTTAAACAGACTCCATGATCCCTGTATTCTTGCTACTGCTTATTCTACCAAATCACTCATAATAAAAACAAATAAGTTTAAGATTATAACTCCAACAGAAAATACGATATATAGCATTTGACAAATGGATATCAACCGAACAAAAACAAAAGAAGACATTTTAAATAGAAGACATTTTCTCCTAAAGAAATATATTTGCAATTTGCCATATACTTTTAATGTGTTCAAATTTAACATCCATTCAATAAGTTTTACCAAAATTCATTCAAGTTTAACATACAATCCAAGTCCAACACAGATGAAAATAAAATCTAAGGCACTATAGGATTCCCAAACTCAGTTTTTTTTATTAATTTTACCAAAATCCTCATCAAATAAGAAAAGATCTAAAATAATTTAAGACGAAAACTATTGAACCGAAACCTAATTTTACTAAAGATAAAAAGACATAACTCAGTTAAGTATCATTAAAATATATTAAATACTATGAAAACATGCTAAATTATTTACAACATATTTGATAAAATTTCATAGTACTCTTTTCAAATTAAAAGCTACTTACTCATGAGTCATGATACATTGACGTGATTGAGTATGATCGACTTTTAAAAAATTGTCCACAAGTATTATCTAAATTTTATAAATATAAAATAAATTACCTACAAAAGCAAGTCATTGAAGGTGCAACTCGATCTTTTTTGGAGTAATTTCTTCATTGTTTGCTGCAACAAATTCATAAATAGAGGTATATTAGAAAATGAAAATCAATATTTTCAAAAAATATAAATCTCTAATCAAGTTGAAGAGCTTAAAAATACTCGATACCAACATTTCAGGAAGGAAATTCTATAGAAATACATTTAAAATTTTGTGCCACAATAGAATTGTCGACTAATGTTTCTCGATCGATTGTACTTGATATATCTATTACTACGAAGTGTAAATTAAAAACTGTTATGAACCATGAAATTTCAGTTCGATCCTATCTTTTGTGAAATTTGCAAAAAAAAATAGTAAAATTTTGTTCAAACTTTAAACCAAACTGAAACTCGAAGTTAAAATAAATAACAAACATAATTTTTTAATATATATATATACATGATTTTGATCAGGATTAGATTTCCCTTCACTCTGTAAATATAATTTTAAGGGAAAATTTTAAGTTTGAAAAAGACAAGCATAAAAATTGATTTCGATTCTGTCTCGTTGGCTTGAAAATAGTAAGAATCCATCTATTTAAATAAAATTGTAGAATTTATATTCTAAAAACCACTGTATGCAATAACTTACCGATTTGACTTGAAAAAATATCCACATCTTGATACGATTAGAATATTAAGGCGAAGACGAAAAAAAAATAAGAATTTAGAAAGAAATAGTAAACAACATAGCACGATATGATATTTCCGGGGACGATAAAATTGATAAGTGGTTGAAGAGTTAAAGTTATATGTGAATCAAAATCTAATTTTGTAAAAAAAATGTGAAGGAGAGTTTTGGATAGAGAAATAGATCGGAGAAATAATAATGGTACAAACTTAAGATATTTGGAAATGAGCTAGAAGAAAAAGATTTATAGAAATTAACAACAAATTGGGGAAAAAGAAAAAACAAAAGAACAAGAAACGTGGCGACATAGAATTAATGTTCGTGGCATTGCTAAAACACGCGGCTTTTTAATATAGCGACATGTGTCTAACTCCTTAATTATATATTGACACATAACGTTAATAATATGTGCTCGGCAAGTAAAATTAACTGTTTGTTGAGTTTTACACATTTTTCTTGAATGCTAGCGCAACCAAATGAAAAATTATAAATTTTAGTATTTTATATATTATATCTAGATTATAAGAAATTTATTTAATATAAATTAAATAATTACAAAGTTTAAAATTATTAGTTAATGAAATTATAAAATTTCAAATTTATTATCTAAAATGCTAGAAATCACGAGCTTCAATTTGGTTGTAGTAGCATTCAAGAAAAATGTATAAAATTCGATAAAGATTACTTTACTTCTTGAGCATATATTAGAGTATGTTTTTGATATTTATCATGACAACTCAAATGATACCATTAAGTTTACTGTTCACAACCATATATCCGTTCACTTGAGTGATCACTTTCATATTTAACTCGAAGCAATTGTAAGAACCCACATAATTGTAAGAACCCACGTAAGCTCTTTTAACATCATAAGCTGAAAGTCTAAATTTAAAGTGTTATACGGACTGAACTACACAATGATGCTAAAATGTGGGTAGTAGTCTCACATTATCAAGTCAATTTGAGTCATAAGTTGAGTGGACAAATGTTACATGCGCATAACGAGTGACACTTGGAATGTGTTCTCCTCAGAGAGAGCTTTTTGAGACACTTTGAATCACTCAAAATGACTTAGAGATGGATGAAATATTATCATTCAAAGTTAGTCTCTTAGTAATGATAAATTTGTGGAAGAAAAGAAAGCCCCACATTGGTTTTGCAAAAGGAGCATCCATAACTTTATGTAGCAAAACACTTATGTAGTGTTCAAATATGTTACTTATGTATTGCTCCAACACCTACGTGCGCGCGCAAGGGGTGCAAATCTTGGGCTTTCGAGGAACAATCCGAGACTTGCGAAGCGTTCGAGCTTGCCCGCTGTGCGATGTGCGAACACGAATGTAGCAGAAAATTGACCCGAATAATCACAGACTAATTTTGCTAATTTAATTTCCACTGGTTTTGAGCTTTTAAAATTTTAATTCCTTTTGACTACAGATTATTATAATTGATTTAACGTAATAATAATCAGATTCAATTACGGATTTGATTTATTATCCGACATATTAATTAATGCATTTTAATTAATTACGTGTGGAGTAGCGCACACGTTTCCTCGAGCTTATATAATATCGTATCAGACTTAGGTTTATTGATTCATTCGATATACACACACAGTTGCTCTGTTCTAGTTCACCGAAGGTGCTGTTCGCGTAACATCGTCGTCTTCTCGGAGGCTAACAACTCGCACATACGATAAGGGCCGTAATAGTTTTAAGTAGACAGTTATTCGACTGAACTCGAGAACTTCTCATTCATATCCTTTTAGTTGGTTTTTGTTATTCGCACACACTTATATTATATGTATTAATTGTAGATTTGTTCACAGCTATACATATGTAACATATCCCCTTGAATATTTTGTCCATTAGGAAGAGGAATGACAAATTATTAAAAAGAAAATTGGTTTTAAGTAGTAAAACTTAATGCTTCATTTATGAATTGTGATAACGAGTACTGTAGAGTGACAACGGACGAAAAATCAGAACACTCACACATTAATTTTATTCAATTAGCCATTGAAAAGCACATTAACACTTGTACAAAGAAATGACTTCGATACATATTCTTGGATGATAGTTTAATTAAGAATAAACACAGCAATAATCTTTCTGTATATGAATGCAACCTCCTCCACGAAACCCTGAGTCTCTCCATAACTCATCACAATCAATCCCCAAGTCTGCGCATTTTCCAAAACATTCTCCAATTGTGCCTTTCTCTCTAATCGCAGATGCAGATACATTAAATGATGTACATCAAAGGCTATAAAAAAATGCACCATGATATTTTGGATATAACCTTGGACATCAAGTTTGTTACTATATAAACATTAAACACTATGATCTTGCAGTGTGCGCTTCTGTGCACATGCAACATAGGGAAAAAAGGCACACAAGCGTATGCATATAAACTGTTAATGAACTATACCAAGCAAGACGATTAGCAAAATAAGTGTAATCTATGTCACCAAAGTTCCTTGGCAATGAAAGAAATACTCTTGTGAACTTACTTGTTGAATTATAATTACTCAATTACAGATAACTAATGAAATATGAGGTATTGACCACTATACATACGGACAAACCGCCATCCCTCATCTCTATCTGATCCGCTTGTGAGCTTACTTGTTCAATTATAATTACTCAACTACAGATAACAAAAATAAGTTATAACAACATGTTTGCGTATTGAGTATAAAGTTGGCGCATTGATAATATTATTGTGTGGTATATTATTCATTTTCAAAAAAAGACTAATATTTTTAAATATTACCTTCATTAAAAAGGCATTAAGATAGTTCAGGTATACCGAATTCACAGACATCTTAAATATTATCTTCAGTTAAGCTTACTAAGGATGAACAAGGTACACCTGTAGATGTCACTAAATTTCGAGGTATGATTGGTTCATTGTTATATTTAACTGCTTCACGACCGGACATTATGTATAGTGTATGCTTGTGTGCTCGTTTTCAGTCTCAACCTAAAGAATCTCATTTGAATGTCGTTAAACATATTTTTAAATATTTAAAAGGTTCGAGTGACTTGGGATTATTTTATCCAAGCTCCTCTTCTTTTGACTTAATCGGTTTTTCAGATGCTGACTATGCAGGGTCACAGGTTGATGGAAAAAGCACAAGTGGTGCTTGTGAATTTTTAGGAGATTGTTTAGTTGCATGGCATAGCAAAAAACCAACTTTAGTAGCTCTTTCTACAGCCGAAGGATAGTACATTGCAGCTGGAAGTTGGTGTGCTCAAATTTTGTGGATGCAACAAACATTGCAGGATTTTGGTATTTCTTATTCAAATATTCCTATTTATTGTGATAATACCTCTGCAATTAATATCTCTAAAAATCCTGTCATGCATTCTCGTACCAAGCATATTGATGTTCGTCACCATTTTGTACGAGATAACGTTTCCAAAGGTAATATTGAGCTTATCTATATATCTACTGAGAAACAGCGTGCAGATATCTTCACTAAGCCTTTAGTTGAAGATAGATTTTGTTTGATGCGTCGAGAACTTGGTATGTGCTCCTTGTGTGATTAATTCTTTTGTCCCTTTTATGATGTTGAGGGGGAGAAAGAGTTGTTTTTTGATTTTGATTATGTACTGATTTCATTTGATTTTATACTTATTGTTATATCTGTTGCATAAAGATATAATCCGCATATGTTATTTTGTTGTTACTAACATCTTGAACAGAGCTTAAAGTTTTTTTGATAGGGGGAGCAATTGTTCTCTTTGTCATCATCATAAAAGGGGGAGAATATTGATTTGCAGATTTACGATGATGACCTAATTCAAGATGTATGTAGAGAATGCAGATTATGGGACTTAGTTGTTGTAAGTGATAGGGTTTGGTGTAATTCTATTTGACTGGGTAAACAAGTTTATCCCCAAAATAAACTCTTTCTTGATAAACCTATTTGAACTATTCTAATCTTATCCTTTCTAAGGTTTATCTTTTACAACCAACTAACGGGTTGTATTACAAAGACTTATTCAAATATTTTTAAATAAATAGATTATCCAATCTTATCTCTTCTTTGTTTTGAAAATCAAACCCGTTAGATTTGTGTGTATAAATACACATCTTGTTTTTCAGATTCAATAAGAGTGCTTATTTCACGTTCTATCTTTATTCTCCGAAAAACTCTTCTTATTCCATTCTCTTGAATATTCTATTTAAGAAGAAGACACATCTCATGTTTTCAGATTACACCTAATGATTCCATGTTCTATCTTTATAATCTGAAACACCATTCTTGTTTTATATATCTTGAATATCCAGTCAAACAAGAAGCCTAGTTTGAGTTGTAATATTTCATTATTATCTATTGCGTGTATTCATATCAACTTTGTGCTGGGTTGTGGCAAGCTTGATTTCAAAGTATAGCAAGGTAGCTAGAAGGCTAAGGAATAGCAGTGGGCTAAGTAGCAAGGTAGCTTGGGAAATGGTTTCTTTCAGGTGCTATATTTGTAATCAAGGAAAAGACTATAAGTTCTTTTATTAAAGTTGATATAATACATTCTAATGCTAGTTGGCATGAGGACTTGGATGTAGGCCATAGACTAGGTGTAGGGGCCGAACCAAGTGAAAACTTCTGGTGTTATTACTTATTAAGTTTTCAGCATTCTGTATTTTTTACTGTTATTTATATTCTGCAGTTAATTGAGACTGTCCCATTCATTGTCTCATTTGTAAAGGGACTGTCCCATTTGCATAAGAGACTGTCCCATTTGCCTTGACAGTTAGAATATATTATATATCGAGTCATCGAATTTCAATAAATACTAAATATCTTTAAATTACATCTAGAATTTAGAAAACTATATTTCTCTCCATAAAAATCCGTACAAAACTATTTTAAATTTAATAGCCACCATTTCATCTTGACTCCACCTCTTTCCATAATGAGACGACAAACAAATTATTTATAAACATTAAATATCTTTAAGTGGCATTTGTTGTCCGTAAAAAATTAGAAAACTCTATTCCCCTCAAAAATTTGTTATTAAATTCAGTAACTGCAATTTCATTTAACGTCTCATCCTTTGCCACTCCCCGCCTCGATAGTGTTCCAAAGAGGTTAAAAAAAAATTTACTGCACAAAATGACAAGAAAATGAGTACCAGAACACCCTCTGAAAATTATATATAAATATCCATTGTGTGTGTACATTGGTACAATGATAGAGAACACCCTCTCAAAATTTTATATATAAAGTGAATACAATAGTATGAACAAAGCAGTATAACTTGTAACTACAATGTTTTACAAATATTTAGCAAGTTTCTTCTACACCATCTGAACTATTCTTGAACAAACAGTCCCTGATTTTAACTACTAGAAGAAACAACAGTCCCTGAATGGTGGTAGGCAAACTCCTGCAGCATATCCTGAGTCTTTGCACTCGTCGGTGCAGTTCATGTCCAACTCTTTGCATTTCATAGAACAGCCTGCAAATTGCTTATTAACTCTCGATTGCAGACACTGAAACCAAAAAGATCATTACAATAGTGTACACATATTATGAAGCAGCATGATAAAAACAAAGCCTATACTGAAGTGTGTGAATTACATAAATCTCGCGATGAAAATTGATTACCAGGAGAAGCTAGTAGCAGAATTAGTGCAATCCATATCGCTAACTTTTTAGCAGTGGAAGAAAAACTCAGGTGCACCATTTTTGCTCTAATTTCTTCTATATTACAAGTGTGATTACAAATGTTATATATCTTCAATGTACTCTGCGAATACATTATATACTACTACTAGCTATGCATGATTTTTTGACAGCTGTACATAGTGATAAAGCAATTAATCATCCACAGTCATCTATACTTATCTGCTAACTAACTTTTGATGGATATGCATTTCCTCGCTAGAGGTAGCTGCAATCTTTGACTGCAAAATTTGTTTTTGGATGATGTAAAAACTACAAGCTATAAGAAAACCTAAAAAAGTATACTGAAAATACAATATATAGCATTTGACAAATGGATATCAACCGAACAACAACAAAAGAAGACATTTTAAATAGAAGACATTCTCCCTAAAGAAATATATTTGCAATTTGCCATATACTTTTAATGTGTTCAAATTTAACATCCATTCAATAAGTTTTACCAAAATTCATTCAAGTTTAACATACAATCTAAAATAAAATCTAAGGCACTATAGGACTCCCAAACTCAGTTTTTTATTAATTTTACCAAAATCCTCATCAAATAAGAAAAGATCTAAAATAATTTAAGCCGAAAACTATTGAACCGAAACCTAATTTTACTAAAGATAAAAAGACATAACTCACTTAAGTATCATTAAAATATATTAAATACTATGAAAACATGATAAATTATTTACAACATATTTGATAAAATTTCATAATACTCTTTTCAAAAACTCCATTAAAATCTACTTACTCATGAGTCATGATGCATTGACGTGATTGAGTATGATCGACTTTTAAAAAATTGTCCACAAGTATTATGTAAATTTTATAAATATAAAAAAATATACCTACAAAAGCAAGTCATTGAAGGTGCAACTTGATCTTTTTTGGAGCAATTTCTTCATTGTTTGCTGCAACAAATTCATAAATAGAGGTATATTAGAAAATGAACATCAATATTTTCAAAAAATATAAATCTCTAATCAAGTTGAAGAGCTTAAAAATACTGGATGCCAACATTTCGGGAATGAAATTCTTATGAAATATATTTAAAATTTTGTGCCATAGTAGAATTGTCGACTAATGTTTCTAGATCCATTGTACTTGATCTATCTATTACTACGAAGTGTAAATTAAAAACTGTTATGAACCATGAAATTTCAATTCGATCCTATCTTTTGTCAAATTTGCAAAAAAAATAGTAAAATTTTGTTCAAACTTTAAATCAAACCGAAACTCGAAGTTAAAATAAATAACAAACATAATTTTTTAATATATACATACATGATTTGGATCGGGATTAGATTTCCCTTCACTCTGTAAATATAATTTTAAGGGAAAATTTTAAGTTTTGAAAAAATAAGCATAAAAATTGGTTTCGATTCTATCTCGTTGGCTTGAAAAATAGTAAGAATCCATCTATTTAAATAAAATTGTAGAATTTATATTCTAAAAATCATTGTATGCAATAACTTACCGATTTGACTTGAAAAAATATCCACATCTTGAAACGATTAGAATAATAAGGCGAAGACGAAAGAAAATACAAGAATTTAGGAAGAAATAGCAAACAACATAGCACGATATGATATTTCTGGGGACGATAAAATTGATAAGTGGTTGAAGAGTTGAAGTTATATGTGAATCATCAAAATCTAACTTTGTTAAAAAATGTGAGAGGAGAGTTTTGGATAGAGAAATAGATCGGGGAAATAATAATGGTACAAACTTAAGATATTTGGAAATGAGCTAGAAGAAAAAGATTTATAGAAATTAACAACAAATTGGGGAAAAAGAAAAAAAAACAAGAAACGTGGCGGCAGAGAATTAATGTTCGTGGCATTGCTAAAACACGCGGCTTTTTAATATAGCGACAGGTGTCCAACTCCTTAATTATATATATTGACACGTAAAAGTTAATAATATGTGCTCGGCAAGTAAAATTAACTGTTTGTTGAGTTGTACACATTTTTCTTGAATGCTAGCGCAACCAAATGAAAAATTATAAATTTTGTATTTTATATATTATATCTAGATTATAAGAAATTCATTAAATATAAAATAAATAATTACAAAGTTTAAAATTATTAGTTATTAAAATTATAAAATTCCAAATTTATTATTTAAAATACTAGAAATCACGAACTTCAATTTTGTTGTAGTAGCATTCAAGAAAAAATGTATAAAACTCGTTAAAAGATTACTTTACTTCTCGAGCAAATATTAGAGTATGTTTTTGATATTTATTATGACTACTCAAATGATACCATTAAGATTACTGTTCACAACCATATATCCGTTCACTTGAGTGACCACTTTCATATTTAACTCGAAGCAATTGTAAGAACCCACATAATTGTAAGAACCCACATAAGCTCTGTTAACATCTTAAGCTGAAAGTCTAAATTTAAAGTGTTATACGGACTGAACTACACAATGATGCTATTGTTGGAAAATGTGGGTAGTAGTCCCACATTATCAAGTCAATTTGAGTCATAAGTTGAGTGGATAAATGTTGCATGCGCACAACGAGTGACACTTGGAATGCGTTCTCCTCAGAGAGAGCTTTCTGAGACACTTTGAATCACTCAAAATAACTTAGAGATGGATGAAATATGATCATTCAAAGTTAGTCTCTTAATAATGATAAATTTGTGGAAGAAAAGAAAGCCCCACATTGGTTTTGCAAAAGGAGCATCCATAACTTTATATAGCAAAACACTTAAGTAGTGTTCAAATGTGTTAATTATGTATTGCCCTAACACCTGTGTGCGCGCGCAAGGGGTGCAAATCTTGGGCTTTCGAGGAACAATCCGAGGCTTGCGAAGTGTTCGAGCTTTCCCGCGTGTGCGATGTGCGGACACGAATGTAGCAGAAAATTGACCCAAATAATCACAAACTAATTTTACTATTTTTTTTATCGTAGGTAACCCGCAGCCGCTACCCTTCGGGTGCGCACTGGGTAAACCCTACGGGCTCACGCAATAGCCTGCAAACCACGTAAACCAAGGTAAACCGTATTTAAGCGACATGCTCTGACTCATGAGGTATAATCATAAAATTCTCCTCCCGTGGGATTCGAACCTGTGATCAAGAGGATAGTTATCCTCTTTTTAACCAACTGACCCAACCCTTGCGGGCACAATTTTGCTAATTTAATTTCCACTAGTTTTGGGCTTTTAAAATTTTAATTTCCTTTTGACTACGGATTATTATAATTGATTTGACGTAATAATAATCAGATTCAATTACGGATTTGATTTATTAACCGACTGATTAATTAATGCATTTTAATTAATTACGCGTGGAGTAGCGCACACGTTTCCTCGAGCTTATATAATATCGTATCAGACTTAGGGTTATTGATTCATTCGATATACAACACACAGTTGCTCTGTTCTAGTTCACCGAAGGTGCTGTTCGCGTAACATCATCGTCTTCTCGTTTTATCCTGGGAGGCTAACGACTCGCACATACAATAAGGGCCGTAATAGTTTCAAGGAGGCAGTTATCCGACTGAACTCGAGAACTTCTCATTCAATCCTTTTAGTTGGTTTCTGTTATTCGCACACACTTATATACATGTATTAATAGTATATTGTGTTCACAGCTATACATATCCCCTTTGAATATTTTGTCCATTAGGAAGAGGAATGACAAATTATTAAAAAGAAAATTGGTTTTTAGTAGTAAAACTTAATGCTTCATTTGTGAATTGTCATAACGAGTACTGCAGAGTGACTACGGACGAAAAATCAGAACATCCACACATTAATTTTATTCAATTAGCCATTGAAAGCACATTAACACTTGTACAGAGAAATGACTTTCATACATATTCTTGGATGATAGTTTAATTAAGAATAAACACAGCAACAATCTTTCTGTATAGGAATGCAACCTCCTCCACGAAACCCCGAGTCTCTCCATAACTCATCACAATCAATCCCCAAGTCTGCGCATTTTCCAAAACATTCTCCAATTGTTCCTTTCTCTCTAATCCCCAAGTCTGCGCTTCTGTGCACATGCAACATACGGAAAAAAAGGCACACAAGCGTATGCATGTAAACTCAGTGATGACTATACCAAGCAAGACGATTAGCAAAATAAGTGTAATCCATGTCACAAAAGTTCCTTGGCCATGAAAGAAATACTCTTGTGAACTTACTTGTTGAATTATAATTACTCAATTACAGATAACTAATGAAATATGAGGTATTGACCACTATACATACGGACAAACCACCATCCCTCATCTCTATCTGATCCGCTTGTGAGCTTACTTGTTCAATTATAATTACTCAACTACAGATAATCGAAATAAGTTATAACAACATGTTTGCGTATTGAGTATAAAGGTGGCGCATTGATAATATTATTGTGTGGTATTTATTCATTTTCAAAAAAAACTAATATTTTTAAATATTTCCTTCATTAAAAAGGCATTAAGATAGTTCAGGTATACCGAATTCACCGACATCTTAAATATTATCTTCGTAAAAACTTTATCTTTCTGTGAGCAATGATAAGTAAATAGTATATTTTGGGGTTTCATGAGTTTAATTACTATCAGGATGTTTCTCACTCATTTATGTTTAATATAAAAGAAGCTAATATGAGGTTTCTATCCGGTCACAAACATGAATAGTTAATAGTTTCACATGTTTTAGCTCGACCGAAAGAAATAAAATTATACACAACTGAGATATAAACTAGTTGATAATCCCGAATCACCCGGGGATCCCTTCCTTGTTGAACCCGGACCCGAACTCCGGTTGGACAGAAATGACGGCGGCGTGCGGTGTAGCTATAGGGTGGGAACCTACAAAATAGAACCGGAGGGGGTGGCGTCACCGCGGCACCTCCGGCGTGAAACTTTGTAGAAACTGAACACTGCAATAAAAATATACATATAAAGGTGTTTATTCTTGTAAAACTGGGAAAACAAAATGTATTATCAGTGATAATAAAAAAGATGGTTACAACGTTAATAAATAGAAACTGATGCCTAACAAGGTGGCATGAAAACAGACACAACTACTGACACGACTACTAACACGTATCCACTACTGAGACCTTATTCAAACTTCCTAAAAACTCTCTACTGCTGCATGACCAAGTCATGTAAATAAAACACTCCACATAATAATTATTAAATAATAACAACTAAAACAAATAAGTTTAGATTAAATCCCAACAATTTCTCCCTTAATCTAAACTTGTCTCATGCAATTCTTCCAGCCCGTATGGCTTATTCGACTGGGCCTGTATGGCTAATAATCTGAGCCCGTATGGCTAATAATCTGAGCCCGTATGGCTATTCAACTGAGCCTGTATGGCTAATAATCTGAGCCCGTATGGCTGTTAATCTGAGCCCGTATGGCTATAATAATGCTGGTTCATCATTCTCGGCGACTGCCATGTTTACTTCTTGCCTTTTCTCTCTTTCCCGTCGTGATTTGCTACATTCTGATGCATAGTATCCCAAGGTGTTACAGTTGTAGCACCTGATCCTACTCTTGTCACGGAAATAACCACCTCTAGTTTTTGATTCTGAGATGCCAAGAGAAGTTGTTGTCTGTCTCCGCTCTCAGACCTGCCCTTCATCCTCTCCTCGTGAGCTTTAAGATGACCCACTAACTCTTCAACCGTCATAGCTTTCATGTCTCGAACTGTTCGATATTTGAAGCTATCTGGAGAAATTTATCAGGGACTGCATGTAGGATCTTTCTCACAACGCTTGACTCCTCCATCATTTCCCAAGAACCCGTATATTGGTTGCTATCCCGCTCAGCTTCATATAAAAATCATCGATGTTATATGTCTCCTTCATGGTAAGAGACTCAAACTCTCCCTTTAACGTTTATACCTTAGTCTCCTTCACTCGCTCTGCTCCTACACACATGGTTTTAATGGCTTCCCAAGCTTCCTTTGCGGTTTCTTTCTCAGCAATAGTCAGTAGTACTTCTTCTGGCACGCCTTGGTATATACCTGCAAGAGCTATCTGTACTGTACTCTCATCAACAGTCTTTGGGTCACTACACCATAGATGGCCTATCGCAATGGTTTAATCATGCATGTTACAAAATTATGTTACCTTAGGTATGCTCATCTTAGCCTACCGCAACGTAGTATTTTTGATGTTACCATAGCCTTTAAAACATGTTACTATAGCTTCAAAGTGTTACATACGAGTAACATGTGGCAATTTATGTTACAATAGGGTATTATTGGATAAAAAAGTAGTACATTTTACAAACAATTAAATATATATAATTATTGACATGAAAATTAATCAATTTTTATAATATAATTAAGCAAAAATATTAATATTAGTTAAGATGAGAAAATATTTTTTTTAAAAAAATTTAAAACTGTATTAATTAATAATTGATAAATTTTTATCAATAAAAAATTTAAAGACAATTAAAACTTAATTTTTTTTAAAAAAGATGAAATTAGCTGGGCTTTTTCAGGCAGGCTCAAATTTTTTGGAGAAGCGCTAAAATTTCAGACAAATTAACTTCTCCCTCTAATTTCATTCTCCCTCATCTCTCCCTCTCCCTCTCATTCTCTCTCTCCCAGTAGCTATTCTCTCTCATTCCTCTCTCGAGCTAGGGTTTCTAATTGGGGGTAACATTTTGGCGAAGCTGGTCACATTTTGGAGAAGCGGGTCACAGATTGGAGCTAGGGTTTCTAATTGGGGTTTCAAATCAGCTTGCGGTTCAACATTAAGGTACTCTCTCTCTCTCTCTCTCTCTCTCTCTCTCCTCTCTCCTCTCTCTCTCTCTCTCCCTCTCTCTCTCTCTCCTCTCCTCTCTCTCTCTCTCTCTCTCTCGCTCTCTCTCCGCTCTCCTCCTCTCTCCGCTCTCGCTCTCCTTTCTCCCTTCTCGCTCTCTCTGATTTTGTGTATCTCTCTCTCTCTCTCTTCTCTTCTCTTCTCTCTCTCTCTCATCCTCTATTCTCTCTATTTCTGTTAGTTTCTTCTCTATTTGTTACATCGTGTTTTTGTGTATTTTATACATATATGTATGTTACATGCATGTTTTTGTGTAATTTTAATTGGAATTGGGTTTTTTATTTTTGTAGATCTGCAAGTGTGATTTTTGTATTAAATTTGTTTCTCGATATTTGCTTTTTATCCGGTTGATTTTCATGTTAGGCTTTAGTTATAACTTACATGTAAATCATCATAGTCAAGTGGATATAATTGATTGTGTAAGTAGATATCTATTGTCTCTATAATGCAATTGTTTATGAGTATTTACATTTATGTTAATTTGTCCTTTATTCCTGAGAGTTTCAACCCTTTACGAGTATTTAAATTTTTGTTAACATCAACTGTCACAGTTCGGTAGGTAGGAGGAGTGGGATAATACGGAAATGGGTGTATGCACATGTTATTCATGGTCATATAACATGGATTCGATACGTATAATCTAATATGGATTTACGATTTCAGGGCTGCGTTGTTATGTGTTGTGTTATTAATACGTATAATCTATAATATTGGTTTAGGATTTCACTTCTGCGTTGTTATTAGTACGCATATCTAATATGGGTTTAGGGTTTCACGGTTGTGTCGTTATTAGTATGTACAACCAATGAAAAGGAGAACATAATATTACCTCGGTCTGCTTAGGGCTTCACGGCTGCGTTGTGTTGTTAGAATGTATAACCAATATGGGTGTATGGTTTCACGACTACGTTGTTTTCTTTTAGGAATATAACATTATTGTCCTGTTTTCTGTAGTGATGGACGATGATCTAAGTCAATGGATAACCCTTCCAAAATACAGTACCCTTACGTTAAGGGGATAAAGGATTTTTTAGAAAATGCATTTCCCAAATTTTCCGTAGGCGATGAAATGTTGTGCCCTTGCAAGAATTAGAAATGGCAAGTGGCATACTCAAGATCTTATTTATGATCATCTTATTTGTCATGGCCCTTGTCCATTGTATGCGAATTGGATTTGTGAGGTTTCGAGCAAAGATCATAGGATAGATATCGAACGGGCAGAAATATGGGTTTTGAAGATTCCTTTACCTTCGGAGATAATTTGAACGAGATGTTCCATCGTACTAATGATACTACTGGACCGAATGATGATGCCAAAAATTTTATGGCCATCTTGAAGAAGGAAAGCAGCCCTTATATCCGGGCTGCAAAAAATTTTTCCGCTTAAGTTTTATCATTAGGTTGTACTCTTTAAAGTGCATTCATGGGATTTCGGAGTCGGGTTTCGGGGATTTATTAGAGCTGATAAAAGATGCTTTTCCAGAAGCACACATTCCTTTGTCTTTTAATGCGGCAAATAATGTTATTAAAGATTTAGGGCTCGATTATCAAAGGATACACGCCTGCCCCAATAATTGTATGCTGTTTTGGGCTGAAAATGAAAAAGAAGAAAATTGTAAAACTTGTGGTGCTTCAAGGTGGGTCGTAGTGGAAAAAAAAGGCGGCCGTGGACAATAATGAGAAGAAGTTAATTCACAAGGTCCCGGCAAACGTGATGCGCTACTTTCCACTCAAAAAAGGTTACAACGCATGTTTATGAGCAAAGAGTTATCAGAACTGATGTTATGGCATGCAAAGGTCGAAAAAAGGACGGCAAACTTTGACATCCCACTGATGCAGAGGCTTGGAAGGCATTGGATGCTCGTTATCCTCAATTTTCATCCGAGAACAGAAACATCAGATTGGGCCTAGCCGCTGATGGTTTCAATCCTTTTCGTACTATGAACATAAGTCATAGTACTTGGCCAATTATTTTGGTTAACTACAACCTTTCCCCCTGGATGTGTATGAAGCAAGAGAATCTAATTCTCTCGACACTCATATCTGGTCCCGAGTCTCCGAAGAATAATATAGATGTCTTTATGCAACCTTTAATTGATGAACTGAATGAGCTATGGGAAGTAGGCATTGAGACTTATGAGAAAAGCAAGGTGCTTATTGGACGTGGACCAACAACACGGTCACGAGCCAATACTGTTATATCACAGAAGCAAGGAACCGAGGATGCTACTGAGAAGGAAAATCAGTCATTATCACATATGGAACCTGCAGAACCTCTGATTCAGCTACCGTCTATTGAAGCAAATGGTTCAATGGAGGCTTTTTGGGCTATGCGAAAGCGCCAAAAGGAAGCAGCTGCAGTGACATCGAAAATTTCTCCAAGTACAACTGCAACTACAAAGACTGCTACAGAAAATGTTGTTGAAGAAAATGTTTTTCCGGACATTGAAGAAGAGGAGGAAGCAGGTATCTTCTTTCCTTTATTATGATTACATAAACTGATTATTTATAAAGGAATTATTCCTTTAAGGCCCCTTAAAGAATACTCACTTTTAGGCTACCCACATTCATATATTTTCCATAATTGATTAATTTGCATCAGTTTAGTAAATTACTTATAATTGAGGTTAATTGGCATAAGGTTATTTATGTCATTTAAGTTAATGAAATTGTGAAGTTAACCATGGTTAATTATGTGATAGATGTAAAACTTCTTGCATAAATTTAATTAGCATATGTAATCTATAATGCTGTTAATTGTTATTTGTGTTTTTATATAATTATTAAAACCAACCCCTATGAGAATTAATGTATTCTTTATGACAGTAGGTACTTTAGAGTGTCCAGAATCCAAGGTATGTGTTATCTATATTTATCATTTTAAAAATAAAGGCTGCTTATTATAAAGACACCATTAAAAAAATAAAAACTAAAAATAAGACATCTTTATAGATCAATCTTTGAAATACGACATAGAAAAACACCCATAAATATAATCAAATTTATTATAATATTCCTACTTTGTTTGATTTTCCTACAAGTAATTTTTGCTCATATGTAGTTGAAGTTCCTAAAAGGCTGAGAGGACGCGACGAGGATGCATAGGGTTCATACCAGAAATATGAACCATCGAGTTGTCCTTCAGATGAATGAAAGGTTCTAGCCCGTTTCAGATGAGGACAAAGTAATTTCTGAACTTAGTAACTTCTTGAGGACACTCGCAAAGCGATGCGTGTCATTTACCTATGTTTCTTGGCGTGATGTTCCGAAAACTTTGAAAAATACACTGTGGAATTATGTCAAGGTATCACATACATTGTTTAATTATCGTGATTTATTTTTCTGCAACATTACCTTTGATTAACTGTACTTGTGTTCTTTATTTTGTTGACTTTTTCCAGCAAAGATACATTATACCTGATGAATGTGAAACATGGGTGTTGAAAACCATTCAGTCATCTTGGAAGACACGTAAGAGCCGAATTAAGAAGGCGCATTATAAAGCATTTGAAACTGATGAAGAACGGATGGAAAATAGTCCAAATGATATTCCCCTTGAGAGTTTCAAGATGTTGCTGGACTGGAATGATGAAAGCATTAAGGTTTTCTAATTCCCCTTGCACTTTCATATTTAATTATGTATTTATATTTGATCTAAGTGACATAAAGGTATTTCACATTTTTGTAGAAAAGAGCAGCGACAAATGCAAGAAGTCGATGTCAGTATACAGACACACACTACTGGTCCAAAGACTTTCGCACAAATTCGAAACAATATGGTATGGCCAGAATCTCAATTACGCAAATTAACCTCAATAAGCTAGTTGTTACGCAAATATATGAATGTGGGCAGCCTTCTGGTTACATATTTACTATATATCTAGAAATTAATTTCTATATTTCTTTTGGCTAACTTGTTCATTTTTGTCAGAAAAAAAAGGCAAAGAATCAGTGTCCACCACCTGAAGCAGAGGTTTTTGTTGAGACTCGTGAGCGTACTGATGGTCGTGAGTATAAGACCAACACTGAAGAAATAAAAAACAAGATTGTAAGTGTTTTTTATTAATCTTAGTGCTTCTGAATATCCGTTAATGTCGCAAGATGGTTAATTAGTTGTGTTTTATGATTTATTTGGTGTTTAGAAGTTTTATTTATGTACCTGCATGCATTTTTTATTTAATGATTACTAATTGTGAATTTAATTGGATTAAATTGTTCGGTTATTTTGAAATTAGTTAGTGAAGCATTTAAATTTTGTGTGACCGAGTGTTCGTTTGTTTTTCTGGTATGTAGAAAAAGATTAAGGAAAAAATCAGTACGAGCGAAGATCCCAACGAGGAACTACTTTCTGATGGAAAAAAATGGGCCATCTTGGCTCCATGGAAGATGTCCTGATGCTGCAAAAGTTTACTCCAGTACTGCTGGTTCGACAAATACTTATGTACAGGAGTTGGCATGAAAGATAAAGCAGACTCTGGTGAGTGAAGTCGAGGCATCGATGACAAAGAAGGTACAAGAAGAAGTGGATATGCAAGTCAACAAGAAGGTGTAGGAGAATATGGCCTGGTTACTTAAGAAAATAGCCGACGCAAATCCAGGCATCACAATCAACCATCAAGATTTCAGCACAACCAGCGATAATGACAATTACCTCACAACAGTTACCGGAGGCTCTGGACTTTAGATTTCAGATGTGCACCTTTTTACATATCTTATTTTGCGTACTAGTAACAAGTGTTATCGTACTAGCTTTTGGATGTTTATTTATCGTCCTAGACTAAGTAACTGTTCTTTGGAGTATGTGGAGTATGTGGAGTTGGCGAATTGTGTGAAACCGCAGTATTTGGTGGGGGTTTGTGAAAACTGATATGGAGTTTGGTTGAAATTGTTTATTTGGTTGACTTGGATGAAAACAGATTTTATGGCATGTTGAATTTACAAACCATTCCTGTCAATTTTTTTTTTGAAAAATATGTTACATTAGGTACTAAAAATGTTACAAAGAAATTGGTATAATACAAAACATTACTGTTACAATATGCATCAAAGGTAACATTAAAGTATGTCTATAGTATCACATTATGTATGTTACCTTTGCAAACAAATAAGGCCCCAAAATGGGGCCCACCAGTGGGCCCTACATGTGGGCCCCATTTTTTTTAAAAATTCTGAGTCCAAAGGTAACATACATATTGTGATACTATAGACATAGATTAATGTTACCTTTGACAGCTATTGTAACACAAAAGTGAATGTTACAGCAGGGCAAAAGTAATGTTACCTTAGGGGCCAAAGGTAACTCGAAAAAAGCAACTTAATTTTTATGTTACCTTAGGCCTTTTTCTGGCTGTGGTAACACTTTTTTGGGTCTGTTGTAATATTTTCTTGGTGTTGCTGTAGGCCATTTATGGTATAGTGGGTCTTCTTCGATCGCACCCCAAACACCTTGAGCCTTCATGAAAACTTTCATTTTCAGGGACCATATGTATAGTTATTTTTCGTTAGAATTGGATAGCTTAAACCCACAGAGCCTTCTTTTGTCTTGGTTATCTCCATGATTACGTTTGTGTGTTTGGGTTGATATTTGGGCATACAACACGTGGAGCTCGGATACCAAATGTAGAAACTGAACACTGCAATACAAATATACATACAAAGGTGTTTATTCTTGTAAAACTGGGAAAACAAAATGTATTATCAGTGATAATAAAAAGATGGTTACAACGTTAATAAATAGAAACTGATGCCTAACAAGGTGGCATGAAAATAAACAAAACTACTAACAAGATTACACGTATCCACTACTGAGACCTTATTCAAACTTCCTAAAAACTCTCTACTGCTGCATGACCAAGTCATGTAAATAAAACAATCCACATAATAATTATTATAATAACAACTAAAAAAAATAAGTTTAGATTAAATCCCAACAAACTTAATGCTTCATTTGTCAATTATGATAACGAGTACTGCAGAGTGACAACGGACGAAAAATCAGAACACCACACATTAATTTTATTCAATTAGCCATTGAAAGCACATTAACACTTGTACAGAGAAATGACTTTGATACATATTCTTAGATGATAGTTTAATTAAGAATACCAGCAACAATCTTTCTGTATAGGAATGCAACCTCCTCCACGAAACCCCGAGTCTCTCCATAACTCATCACAATCAATCCCCAAGTCTGTGCATTTTCCAAAACATTCTCCAATTATCCCTTTCTCTCTAATCGCAGATGCAGATACATTTAATGATGTACATCAAAGGCTATAAAATAAAAAAATGCACCATGATATTTTGGATATAACCTTGGACATCAAGTTTGTTATATAAACACCGGGATCTTGCAGTGTGCGCTTCTGTGCACATGCAACATAGGGAGAAAAGGCACACAAGCGTATGCTATAAACTCAGTGAGGAACTGTACCAAGCAAGACGATTAGCAAAATAAGTGTAATCTGTGTCACAAGTTCCTTGGCAATGAAAGAAATACACTTGTGAACTTACTTGTTGAATTATAATTACTCAATTACAGATAACTAATGAAATATGAGGTATTGACCACAATACATACGGACAAACCACCATCCCTCATCTCTATCTATCCGCTTGTGAGCTTACTTGTTCAATTATAATTACTCAACTACAGATAACAAAAATAAGTTATAACAACATGTTTGCATATTGAGTATAAAGTTGGCGCATTGATAATATTATTGTGTGGTATATTATTCATTTTAAAAAAGACTAATATTTTTAAATATTACCTTCATTAAAAAGGCATTAAGATAGTTCAGGTATACCGAATTCACAGACATCTTAAATATTATCTTTGTAAAAACTTTATCTTTCTGTGAGCGATGATAAGTAAATAGTATATTTTGGGGTTTCATGGGTTTAATTACTACCAGGATGTTTCTCACTCATTTATGTTTAATACAAAAGAAGCTAATATGAGGTTTCTATCCAGTCACAAACATGAATAGTTAATAGTTTCACATGTTTTAGCTCGACTGAATGAAATAAAATTATACACAACTGAGATATAAACCAGTTGATAATACCGAATCACCCCGGGATCCCTTCCTTGTTGAACCCGGACCCGAACTCCGGTTGGACAGAAATGACGGCGGCGTGCGGTGTAGCTATAGGGTGGGAACCTACAAAACAGAACCGGAGGGGGGTGGCGTCCCCGCGGCACCTCCGGCGTGAAAATTAGAAAGGGTTATGAAGGAGAAAGGGGTAAAACGGGAATTATACGAGTATATTGTGGCGTGTGCGTATATGAGAGACGAAGTAACCCCTTATACCTCTTTTGTTCAGCCTTTTATAGGCTTCCCATTACGATTTAGGAGTCTGTACCTTTTGATCTGGACTGTAGGTGTGTTTTTTGGACTGTAGGACGTGTGGACGTTCATGATGAGCTAGTTTACTACTAAATCCGGACCCGTAGGAACGTTCTGGGTCCAGACTACCTGGACGGTGGTGATACTGCCACGTGTCCTGGGGTCTGCCAAGGTTATTGCTGAATGGTCCCTGGGCCCTTCTTATTGGGCCTTTGGCTCTTACCGCCATGCCTGTGATATTATAGGCTATCACTAATGTTATTGTTAACTAAATAAATTGTATATATTTGATTAAATTATTTGTGTTCGAAAGCATAGAAATAGTAAATATCGAAGCTATTCATCTATAATCACTTAACAATACTTGATGTAGAGCTGAACTACAATTTGCTAGTATGATTGAACTTCTTTTTATTTTGCATACTTATGTTAATTCTCTGACAAGTATTCTTGAACAAATTATGTACACATTTATCAGTCATAGACATATTACGCTGATCATTATGCATGTACTCTGAGGTTACAAAAATTTTAAGAACTTTAAGTGCAGCACTGATGATAATCACAGAAATGAGACGATAAACAAGTTGTTCATAAACAGTAAATATCTTTAAATTACATTTATAGATGGTGATAATTTAGAAAACTCGGTTTCTTTCTCCTTAAGAATCCGTACAAAACTATTTTAAATTTAATAGCCATCATTTCATCTTGACTCCACCTCTTTCCATCATGAGACGACAAACAAATTATTTATAAACATTAAATATCTTTAAGTGGCATTCGTTGTCGGTAAAAAATTAGAAAACTCTGTTCCCCTCAAAAATCCGTTATTAAATTTAGTAGCTGCAATTTCATTTAACGTCTCATCCTTTGCCACTCCCCGCCTCGATAGTGTTCCAAAGAGGTTAAAAAAAATTTACTGCACAAAATGACAAGAAAATGAGTATTCTGAAAATTTTATATATAAATATCCATTGTACATTGGTACAATGATAGAGAACACCCTCTGAAAATTTTATATATAAAGTGAATATAGTAGTATGAACAAAGCAGTAAACTTGTAACTACACTGTTGTACAAATATTTAGCAAGTTTCTTCTACACCATCTGATAACTATTCTTGAACAAACAGTCCCTGATTTTAACTACTAGAAGAAACAACAACAGTCCCTGAATGGTGGTAGGCAAACTCCTGCAGCATATCCTGAGTCTTTGCACTCGTCGTTGCAGTTCATGTCCAACTCTTTGCATTTCATAGAACAGCCCGCAAATTGCTTATTAACTCCGATTGCAGACACTGAAACCAAAAAGATCATTACAATAGTGTACACATATTATGAAGCAGCATGATAAAAACCAAAGCCTATACTGAAGTGTGTGAATTACATAAATCTCGCGATGAAAATTGATTACGAGGAGAAGCTAGTAGCAGAATTAGTGCAATCCATATCGCTAACTTTTTAGCAGTGGAAGAAAAACTCAGGTGCACCATTTTTGCTCTAATTTCTTCTATATTACAAGTGTGATTACAAATGTTATATATCTTCAATGTACTCTGCGAATACATTATATACTACTAGCTATGCATGATTTTTGACAGCTGTACATAGTGATAAAGCAATTAATCATCCACAGTCATCTATACTTATCTGCTAACTAACTTTTGATGGATATGCATTTCCTCGCTAGAGGTAGCTGCAATCTTTGACTGCAAAATTTTTTTTGGATGATGTAAAAACTACAAGCTATAAGAAAACCTAAAAAAGTATACTGAAAATATGATATATAGGCATTTGACAAATGAATATCAACCGAAGAAAAAAACATTTATTTGGGAGGAGACGCATCTAGAGAATATGCATTATCAAAAAGCGATTTACCAATCAGTATTCCTTATAAATTATTGACATTAAATATATTATGATAAAATGCGAGTAAATATAATTTTTTCATATAAAATAAACATTTAATAATTAAAAGTTAAAGCGGAAAACCCAAAGATTGAAGCGTAATTTGAGTCTCACACTTGCGGAAGTGTTTCGCTTGAAGGTCCTGAAATCATTTCATTATTTATGATCATCAAGTTCCAGTAACCCATCCCCATTTTATCAAAAAGTTCCTTAATATGTATATATAAAATCTCTTATCCAAACAGAAAAAAGTCACATTTCAAATAGCTGAAATTTTCTCCTGAGAAACATATTTACAGGTTCTTGTCACCCATCCACTTTTTTTTCAAGTTCATTGGAAAAATAATTTGCACACCTACTATCAAAAGAGAAAAAAAAGACCCATTTTAAATAGAAGACATTTTCTCATAAAGAAATATATTTGCAATTTATCATATACTTTTAATGTGTTCAAATTTAACATCCATTCAATAAGTTTCACAAAATTCATTCAAGTTTAACAAACAATCCAAGTCCAACACAGATGAAAATAAAATCTAAGGCACTATAGGACTCCCAAACTCAGTTTTTTATTAATTTTACCAAAATCCTCATCAAATAAAAAAGATCTAAAATAATTTAAGAGGAAAACTATTAAACCGAAACCTAATTTTACTAAAGATAAAAAGATACTCAGTTAAGTATCATTAAAATATATTAAATACTAGAAAGCATGATAAATTATTTACAACATATTTGATAAAATTTCATAGTACTCTTTTCAAATTAAAATCTACTTACTCATGAGTCATGATGCATTGACGTGATTGAGTATGATTGACTTTTAAAAAATTGTCCACAAGTATTATGTAAATTTTATAAATATAAAATAAATTACCTACAAAAGCAAGTCATTGAAGGTGCAACTCGATCTTTTTTGGAGCAATTTCTTCATTATTTGCTGCAACAAATTCATAAATAGAGTTATATTAGAAAATGAAAATCAATATTTTCAAAAAATATAAATCTCTAATTAAGTTGAAGAGCTTAAAAATACTGGATACCAACATTTCGGGAAGAAAAATCTTATGAAATATATTTAAAATTTTGTGCCACAGTAGAATTGTCGACTAATGTTTATAGATCGTTTGTACCTGATCTATCTATTACTACGAAGTGTAAATTAAAAACGTTATGAACCATGAAATTTTAGTTCGATCCGATCTTTTATGAAATTTGCAAAAAAAAATAGTAAATTTTGTTCAAACTTTAAACCAAACCGAAACTCGAAGTTAAAATAAATAACAAACAAAATTTTTTAATATATACATGCACGATTTGGATTGGGATTAGATTTCCCTTCACTCTGTAAATATAATTTTAAGGGAAAATTTTAAGTTTTGAAAAAGAAAAGCATAAAATTGGTTTCGATTCTATCTCGTTGGCTTGAAAATAGTAAGAATCCATCTATTTAAATAAAATTGTAGAATTTATATTCTAAAAACCATTGTATGCAATAACTTATCGATTTGACTTGAAAAAATATCCACATCTTGAAATGATTAGAATAATAAGACGAAAACGAAAGAAAAAAAGAATTGGAAGAAATAGCAAACAACATAGCACGATATGATACTTCTGGGGACGATAAAATTGATAAGTGGTTGAAGAGTTGAAGTTATATGTGAATCAAAATCTAATTTTGTAAGAAAATGTGAAAGGAGAGTTTTGGATAGAGAAATAGATCGGGAAAATATAATGGTACAAATTTAAGACATTTGGAAATGAGATAGAAAAAAGATTATAGAAATTAATAGCAAATTCGGGAAAAAGAAAAAAAAGAACAAGAAACGTGGCGGCATAGAATTAATGTTCGTGGCATTGCTAAAACACACGGCTTTTTAATATAGCGACAGGTGTCCAACTCCTTAATTATATATATTGACACGTAAAAGTTAATAATATGTGCTCGGCAAGTAAAATTAACTGTTTGTTGAATTGTACACATTTTTCTTGAATGCTAGCGCAACCAAATGAAAAAATTATAAATTTTAGTATTTTATATATTATTTCTAGATTATAAGAAATTTATTTAATATAAAATTAAATAATTACAAAGTTTAAAATTATTAGTTATTAAAATTATAAAATTTCAAATTTATTATCTAAAATACTAGAAATCACGAACTTCAATTTGGTTGTATTAGCATTCAAGAAAATATATAAAACTCGATAAAAGATTACTTTACTTCTCGAGCATATATTAGAGTATGTTTTGATTTTTATTATGACAACTCAAATGATACCATTAAGAATACTGTTCACAACCATATATCCGTTCACTTGAGTGACCACTTTCATATTTAACTTGAAGCAATTGTAAGAACCCACATAAGCTCTGTTAACATCTTAAGCTGAAAGTCTAAATTTAAAGTGTTATACGGACTGAACTACACAATGATGATTGTTGGAAAATGTGGGTAGTAGTCCCACATTATCAAGTCAATTTGAGTCATAAGTTGAGTGGACAAATGTTGCATGCGCGCAACGAGTGACACTTGGAATACGTTCTCCTCAGAGAGAGCTTTCTGAGACATTTTGAATCACTCAAAATGACTTAGAGATGGATGAAATATGATCATTCAAAGTTAGTCTCTTAGTAATGATAAATTTGTGGAAGAAAAGAAAGCCCCACATTGGTTTTGCAAAAGGAGCATCCATAACTTTATATAAACTTTATATAGCAAAACACTTATTTATTGTTAAAATGTGTTACTTATGTATTGCTCCAACACCTATGTGCGCGCGCAAGGGGTGCAAATCTTGGGCTTTCGAGGAACAATCTGAGGCTTGCGAAGCGTTCGAGCTTTCCCGCGTGTGCGATGTGCGGACACGAATGTAGCAAAAAATTGACCTGAATAATCACGGACTAATTTTGCTAATTTAATTTCCACTAGTTTTGGGCTTTTAAAATTTTAATTTCCTTTTGACTACGAATTATTATAATTGATTTGAGGTAATAATAATCAGATTCAATTACAGATTTGATTTATTAACCGACTGAATAATTAATGCATTTTAATTAATTATGCGTGGAGTAGCGCACACGTTTCCTCGAGCTTATATAATATCGTATCAGACTTAGGGTTATTGATTCATTTGATATACAACACACAGTTGCTCTTCTAGTTAACCGAAGGTGCTGTTTGCGTAACATCGTCGTCTTCTCGTTTTATCTGGGAGACTAACGACTCGCACATACAATAACGGCCGTAATAGTTTTAAGGAGACAGTTATCCGACTGAACTCGAGAATTTGTCATTCATATCCTTTTAGTTGGTTTCTGTTATTCACACACACTTATTTACATGTATTAATCGTATATTGTGTTCACAGCTATACATATTCCCTTTGAATATTTTGTCCATTAGGAAGAGGAATGACAAATTATTAAAAAGAAAATTGGTTTTTAGTAGTAAAACTTAATGCTTCATTTGTGAATTGTCATAACAAGTACTGCAGAGTGACTACGGACGAAAAATCAGAACATCCACACATTAATTTTATTCAATTAGCCATTGAAAGCACATTAACACTTGTACAGAGAAATGACTTTGATACATATTCTTGGATGATAGTTTAATTAAGAATAAACACAACAACAATCTTTCTGTATAGGAATGCAACCTCCTCCACGAAACCCTGAGTCTCTCCATAACTCATCACAATCAATCCCCAAGTCTGCGCATTTTCCAAAACATTCTCCAATTGTTCCTTTCTCTCTAATCGCAGATGCAGATACATTTAATGATGTACATCAAAGGCTATAAAAAAAAAAATGCACCATGATATTTTGGATATAACCTTGGACATCAAGTTTGTTATATAAACACTGTGATCTTGCAGTGTGCGCTTCTGTGCACATGCAACATACGGAAAAAAAGGCACACAAGCGTATGCATGAAAACTCAGTGATGAACTATACCAAGCAAGACGATTAGCAAAATAAGTGTAATCCATGTCACAAAAGTTCCTTGGCAATGAAAAAAATACTCTTGTGAACTTACTTGTTGAATTATAATTACTCAATTACAGATAACTAATGAAATATGAGGTATTGACCACTATACATACGGACAAACCACCATCCCTCATCTCTATCTATCCGCTTGTGAGCTTACTTGTTCAATTATAATTACTCAACTACAGATAATCGAAATAAGTTATAACAACATGTTTGCGTATTGAGTATAAAGGTGGCGCATTGATAATATTATTGTGTGGTATATTATTCATTTTCAAAAAAAGACTAATATTTTTAAATATTTCCTTCATTAAAAAGGCATTAAAATAGTTCAGGTATACCGAATTCACCGACATCTTAAATATTATCTTCGTAAAAACTTTATCTTCTGTGAGCAATGATAAGTAAATAGTATATTTTGGGGTTTCATGAGTTTACTACAAGGATGGTTCTCACTCATTTATGTTTAATACAAAAGAAGCTAATATGAGGTTTCTATCCGGTCACAAACATGAATAGTTAATAGTTTCACATGTTTTAGCTCGACTGAAAGAAATAAAATTATACACAACTGAGATATAAACTAGTTGATAATCCCGAATCACCCTGGGATCCCTTCCTTGTTGAACCCGGACCCGAACTCCGGTTGGACAGAAATGACGGCGGCGTGCGGTGTAGCTATAGGGTGGGAACCTACAAAATAGAACCGGAGGGGGTGGCGTCCCCGCGGCACCTCCGGCGTGAAAATTAGAAAGGGTTTTGAAAGGGGTAAAACGGGAATTATACGAGTATATTGTGGTGTGTGTGTATATGAGAGATGAAGTAACCCCTTATACCCCTTTTATACCCCTTTTGTTCAGCCTTTTATAGGCTTCCCATTAGGGTTTAGGGGTCTGTACCTTTTGATATGGACTGTAGGTGTGGTTTTTGGACTGTAGGACGTGTGGACGTCCATGATGAGCTGGTGTTCTATTGAATCCGGACCGTAGGAACGTTCTGGGTCCGGGCTACCTGGACGGTGGTGATACTGCCACGTGTCCTGGGGTCTGCCAGAGTTATTGCTGAATGGTCCCTGAGCCCTTCTTATTGGGTCTTGGGCTCTTACCGACGGGCCCGTGATATTATAGGCTATCACTAGGGTTATAGTTAACTAAATAAATTGTATACATTTGATTATTTCGAAAGCATGAAATTAGAAATAGTAAATATCGAAGCTATTCATCTATAATCACTTAACAATACTTGATGCAGAGCTGAACTACAATTTGCTATTATGATTGAACTTCTTTTTATTTTGCATACTTATGTTAATTCTCTGACATTTATCCTTGAACAAATTATGTACACAGTTATCAGTCATAGACATATTACGCTGATTATTATGCATGTACTCTGAGGTTACAAAAATTTCAAGTACTTCAAGTGAAGCACTGATAATCACAGATCATGAGACGACAAACAATTTGTTCATAAATACTAAATATCTTTAAATTACATCTACAGTTGGTGAGAATTTAGAAAACTATGTTTCTCTCCTTAAAAATCAGCACAAAACTATTTTAAATTTAATAGCCACCATTTCATCTTGACTCCACCTCTTTCCATCATGAGACGACAAACAAATTATTTATAAACATTAAATATCTTTAAGTGGCATTTGTTGTCGGTAAAAAAAGAAAATTCTGTTCCCCTCAAAAATCCATTATTAAATTCAGTAGCTGCAATTTCATTTAACGTCTCATCCTTTGCCACTCCCCGCCTCGATAGCGTTCCAAAGAGGTTAAAAAAAATTACTGCACAAAATGACAAGAAAATGAGTATCAGAACACCCTCTGAAAATTTTATATATAAATATCCATTGTGTGTGTACATTGGTACAATGATAGAGAACACCCTCTGAAAATTTTATATATAAAGTGAATACAATAGTATGAACAAAGCAGTAAACTTGTAACTACACTGTTTTACAAATATTTAGCAAGTTTCTTCTACACCATCTGATAACTATTCTTGAACAAACAACAACAGTCCCTGAATGGTGGTAGACAAACTCCTGCAGCATATCCTGAGTCTTTGCACTCGTCGTTGCAGTTCATGTCCAACCCTTTGCATTTGATAGAACAGCCCGCAGATTGCTTATTAACTCCGATTGCACACACTGAAACCAAAAGATCATTACAATAGTGTACACATATTATGAAGCAGCATGATAAAAACCAAAGCCTATACTGAAGTGTGTGAATTACATAAATCTGGCGATGAAAATTGATTACCAGGAGAAGCTAGTAGCAAAATTAGTGCAATCCATCTAACTTTTTAGCAGTGGAAGAAAAACTCATCAGGTGCATCATTTTTGCTCTAATTTCTTCTATATTACAAGTGTGATTACAAATGTTATATATCTTCAATGTACTCTGCGAATACATTATATACTACTAGCTATGCATGATTTTTTGACAGCTGTACATAGTGACAAAGCAATTAATCATCCACAGTCATCTATACTTATCTGCTAACTAACTTTTGATGGATATGCATTTCCTCGCTAGAGGTAGCTGCAATCTTTGACTGCAAAATTTGTTTTTGGATGATGTAAAAACTACAAGCTATAAGAAAACCTAAAAAAGTATACTGAAAATACAATATCTAGCATTTGACAAATGGATATCAACCGAACAAAAACAAAAGAAGACATTTTAAATAGAAGATATTTTCTCCTAAAGAAATATATTTGCAATTTGCCATATACTTTTAATGTGTTCAAATTTAACATCCATTCAATAAGTTTTACCAAAATTCATTCAAGTTTAACATACAATCCAAGTCCAACACAGATGAAAATAAAATCTATGGCACTATAGGACTCCCAAACTCAGTTTTTTTTATTAATTTTACCAAAATCATCATCAAATAAGAAAAGATCTAAAATAATTTAAGACAAAAACTATTGAACCGAAACCTAATTTTACTAACGACTAAAATTGCATAATAAAAACAAATAAGTTTAAGATTATAACTCCAACACTCTCCCCCTTAATCTTAAACTCTCAGACAAGTTCCTTTACTCCCAGAAGTTCCCTCATTCTCTCAAACTTGATGGTGGACAGTGCCTTTGTCAAAATGTCAGCTCGTTGATGTTCACTAGCTATGTGCTTTATGACTATTTCCCCACGCTCCACACACTCCCGAATGAAATGATAACGAATACTAATATGCTTGCTGCGCCCATAGAAAACAGGATTTTTGGCAAGATCTATAGCTGACTTGTTGTCTATGTATAGAACAATTGGCCCTATGCATTCATTCATGACCTGACTTAAAACATTTCGAAGCCACATACCTTCACAAGGGCCGCTGTGGCAGCCATGAATTCGGCCTCACAGGAGGACAAAGCTACACATTTCTGCTTTTGAGACATCCATGTGATCATGTTTTCATTTAAATAAAACACCATACCCACAATACTCATACTCCTCCTGTCATCAATATTACCTGCCAAAGTTAGAATGTTATTACCTCCCTGTTTCGAATAGATCTGTCCGTAGTCAAGCGTGCCTTTTATATCGAAGTATCCTCTTTACAGCATTTTGATGAAGAACAGTTGGTCGTTCCATGTAACGACTTATGATGCCAACAGCATACGAAATGTCAGGCCTTGTATGAACAAGGTAACGAAGTCCACCCACCATACTTTTATACTGAGTCGTGTCTACTGTTTTACCTCCCATCTTTGGTTAACTGTTCTTTTGGGTCCATCGGGTACTTGGTGGGATTGCATCCTATCATTCCTGCATTCTCCAGAATTTTCTTTGCGTAACTCGACTGCTTTATCTTAATATAACCCTCCTTTTGCTGAACTTCAATTCCCAGATAGTACGTTAGCTTTCCCAAATCACTCATTTCAAATTTTGAGTTCATTTGCTTCTTGAACTCCTCAATGATGCCCACATTAGAACCTGTGACCAACAGATTATCTACATAAACTGTGATTATCAACTTTTCACCTCTTACTTGCTTAGTATATACAGCATGTTCATACGGGCAACGCTTGAACCCAAGTCCCAACAAACATCTGTTGAGTTTCCCATACCAGGCTCGAGGGGCCTGGCGCAATCCGTACAAGGCCTTCAGAAGCTTATATACAAGATGTTCTTTTCCCTCATTTTCATATCCTTCTGGTTGAGCCACATAAACCTCTTCGTTAATTTCACCATTCAGAAACGCAGTTTTCACATCAAGATGATGCACTTGCCACTGATTTTTTGCAGATAAAGCTAGTAACAAGCGAACAGTCTCCAATCGAGTCACAGGGGCAAAAATTTCATCGAAATCCACACCATATTCTTGAGCGTAGCCTTTTGCTACGAGTTGCGCTTTATGTTTCACTATTTTTCCGTCTGCATCTTTCTTCAGTTTGAATATCCACTTTAGGCCTATGGTCTTGTGCCCGTCTGGAAGTTCCGTTAGTACCCAAGTTCCATTTTTTTCGATGGATTCAATCTCCTTGTCCATTACTTGTTTCCATTCCCTTTTTTTAACTGCTTGCCCATAGTTCACAGGTTCTTCCTGGCCCACTAAAAGTAACTCGTCCTCCACTTCTACTACCTCTGAATTATTGTAAATATCATTAAGCGTTCTGTACCGCTTTGGCTCGCTGCTATCATCATAGTTATCAGAATTTTGGTAGCTCGATGGTGAGTGAGGAGGTGTTGTTTCACGAGCTTCCCAGATGTCATCATTTTCTGCACCTTCTTGCTGAGACTGCTCGATATCTGTATGCATTTCAGGAACTAAGAAAGACCCAGCATAACTTTCTTCCTCTTTTTGTCGATTCCAAGGCCAGTGTTTTAACTCATCGAACACAACATCCCTACTTACATATACTCGTTTGTTTATAGGATCAAACAAGCGATAAGCCTTAGTACTTGGTTCCTTTCCAAGATTAATTACTTGCATACTTCGATCATCCAATTTTTTTATGTGCACATGTGGGACTTTCATATGCACCAAACATCCAAAAACACGGACATGACTAATATTTGGCTTTGAACCTGTCCAAGCCTCATAAGGTGTTTGTCCAGACAGAGCTCGAGTGGGTAACCTGTTAAGTATGTAAACTGAGTGCCGAACTGCCTCCCCCCATAATTCTGATGGTAACTTTGTTTCTTTCAAGTAGCTACGTGCCATTTCAACCACTGTTCGATTTTTGCGCTCCACAACACCATTTTGTTGGGGCGTGTATGGGGCCGTATAGTGCCGCTCAATCCCAATCTCTTCACAATACGAAGTGAATTCCCTTGAGGAAAACTCTCCTCCTCGATCTGATCTAAAAACCTTCACTTTTTTTCCATTTCCATCCTCAACTTTCGCTCAAAATTTTTTAAAAGCACTAAAAGCCTCGTCTTTATTTTGAGTAAGTATATCCACATGACACGACTGAAATCATCAACAAGAAGGAAGAAATATTTGTTACCTCCAGCAGTTGCAGGTTCAATAGGACCGCACAAATCACCATGGACTAACTCTAGGACTTTGCTGGCCCTGTAGCTTGATTTCGATGGAAATGACTTTCTTGTTTGTTTCGACACCAAACATCCCGTAAAAACATCTTTTGGTTGAATAATGTTTGGTAGCCCATACACCATTCTGTCCTTATACATCAAAGCAATGGATTTGAAATTGATGTGCCCCAAGCGTGTGTGCCACAGGTACGCTACTTCTTCAGATCTATAAAATAAGCACTCTGGCTCAACATTCTCAATGATTAACTTATACAACCTGTTGGAAGATCTTTTTACCTTCATCAATAAATCTCCTTTCTTCTCATAAACCCACAGATAGTCTCCATTTAGCACGACTTTATTTTCTTCCTCTGACAGTTGACCTAGGTTGATTATATTGCTGCACAAACTGGGTATATAACAAACATCATGGAGTGTCCGTTCCTCACCATTTTATATTTAAAGATTATTGACCCTTTTCCTTCTATGTTGACTGTTGATCCATCCCCGAACTTGACTTGACCATTTACTCCCTCGTCTAAAGTCTTGAATTTTGACTTTGCACCCGTCATATGTCCAAATACCATACATTAGACTCCAATCATTTTTCTTTGTCATTTATTATGAGTTTTGGTCGCATCCCCTATTCATTCAACAACATTAAATCGGCATGCTTTGCTAATAATAGCGCTGGTTCATCATCATCCATCCTGGACAATTGGACCTCCTGTGTCACTTCTCTAGTACGACGGGGTTTTCTGCACTCCGCTGCGTAGTGTCCATAATTGTTACAATTGTAACATTTTATTTTGCTTTTATCCCTTGCACCTCGCCCTTTCATGTAACCAGTGGACTCTGCTCCAGTTTTTCCAGTTCCCTTAGCCACTCTTCTCTGGTCAATAGTAGTTTACACTCATCCTTCTCTTTCTTAGCCCATTCATCCTCTGTGAGCAGTAACTGACTGCTAGCACCTTCAGTATGGCCTTTCAATCTTTCTTCATGCCTTAAGAGATCCCACAATCTCTTCAACCGTCATTGTCTCCATATTCCCAAATTGCTCCAGCGTTGAGGCTATTTGCAGGAATTTCGTTGGTACAGCTCTTAGTAACTTCTTCACCACATATGATTCATTTATTTCTTCTCCGAGTGCCCTGATGTTTGTTACCAGTCCATTGAGTCTCATGCAGAAATCATCAAGCTGATCATTGTTCTTCATCTGCAATGATTCAAACTCCGTTTTCAAAGTCTGGATCCTTGCTTTTTTGACTCTATCGGCTCCTTGGCACAGAGTTTTGATAGCTTCCCAGGCGTCTTTAGCCTTCTTTTTGTCTGCAATCGAAAGCAAACTCTCTTCTGGTATTCCCTGGTAAATCATGGCCAGGGCAATCTTATCAGTCCTCTCGTCTATCGTAGCCTTCAGATTAGTTGGTTCTATTGCCTCCCAGACTCCGTGTGCTTGCATAAACACCCTCATCTTTAACGCCCAAGCAGTATAGTTCTTTTGGTTAACATCGGATAACTCAAACCCATAGATCCTCCCTTCATCTTGTTTGCGTCCATCGTTGCTTTTGACATAAACACGAACTATCACTTTGAACCTTAATGCTCTGATACCAAGTGTTGTAAACGATCAAACAGTTATAGATACATGTATAAGCTGTTTAGAAGTAAGAACATAGAAACAAAGTTTGTGCTTGTCAAAAGACCACACAATAATTTTTTATTCTGCAGCACTATTACATATAGAAAGCTAAACAACTGGCTACCAGAAAATCAGGGACTACATGCCATGACTTTCCTTAAACAGACTCCATGATCCCTGTATTCTTGCTACTGCTTATTCTACCAAATCACTCATAATAAAAACAAATAAGTTTAAGATTATAACTCCAACAGAAAATACGATATATAGCATTTGACAAATGGATATCAACCGAACAAAAACAAAAGAAGACATTTTAAATAGAAGACATTTTCTCATAAAAAATATATTTGCAATTTATCATATACTTTTAATGTTCAAATTTAACATCCATTCAATAAGTTTCACAAAATTCATTCAAGTTTAACAACAATCCAAGTCCAACATAGATGAAAATAAAATCTAAGGCACTATAGGACTCCCAAACTCAGTTTTTTATTAATTTTACCAAAATCCTCATCAAATAAAAAAGATCTAAAATAATTTAAGACGAAAACTATTAACCGAAACCTAATTTTACTAAAGATAAAAAGATATAACTCAGTTAAGTATCATTAAAATATATTAAATACTAGGAAAGCATGAAATTATTTACAACATATTTGATAAAATTTCATAGTACTCTTTTCAAATTAAAATCTACTTACTCATGAGTCATGATGCATTGACGTGATTGAGTATGATTGACTTTTAAAAAATTGTCCACAAGTATTATGTAAATTTTATAAATATAAAATAAATTACCTACAAAAGCAAGTCATTGAAGGTGCAACTCGATCTTTTTTGGAGCAATTTCTTCATTATTTGCTGCAACAAATTCATAAATAGAGTTATAGAAAATGAAAATCAATATTTTCAAAAAATATAAATCTCTAATTAAGTTGAAGAGCTTAAAAATACTGGATACCAACATTTCGGGAAGAAAAATCTTATGAATATTTAAAATTTTGTGCCACAATAGAATTGTCGACTAATGTTTATAGATCGTTTGTACCTGATCTATCTATTACTACGAAGTGTTAAAAACTGTTATGAACCATGAAATTTTAGTTCGATCCTATCTTTTGTGAAATTTGCAAAAAAAATAGTAAAATTTTGTTCAAACTTTAAACCAAACCGAAACTCGAAGTTAAAATAAATAACAAATAATTTTTTTAATATATACATACACGATTTGGATTGGGATTAGATTTCCCTTCACTCTGTAAATATAATTTTAAGGGAAAATTTTAAGTTTTGAAAAAGAAAAGCATAAAAATTGGTTTCGATTCTATCTCGTTGGCTTGAAAATAGTAAGAATCCATCTATTTAAATAAAATTGTAGAATTTATATTCTAAAAACCATTGTATGCAATAACTTATCGATTTGACTTGAAAAAATATCCACATCTTGAAATGATTAGAATATAAGACGAAAACGAAAGAAAAAATAAGAATTGGAAGAAATAGCAAACAACATAGCACGATATGATACTTCTGGGGACGATAAAATTGATAAGTGGTTGAAGAGTTGAAGTTATATGTGAATCAAAATCTAATTTTGTAAAAAAATGTGAAAGGAGAGTTTTGGATAGAGAAATAGATCGGGAAAATAATAATGGTACAAACTTAAGACATTTGGAAATGAGCTAGAAGAAAAAGATTTATAGAAATTAATAGCAAATTGGGGAAAAAGAAAAAAAAGAACAAGAAACGTGGCGGCATAGAATTAATGTTCGTGGCATTGCTAAAACACACGGCTTTTTAATATAGCGACAGGTGTCCAACTCCTTAATTATATATATTGACACGTAAAAGTTAATAATATGTGCTCGACAAGTAAAATTAACAGTTTGTTGAATTGTACACATTTTTCTTGAATGCTAGCGCAACCAAATGAAAAATTATAAATTTTAGTATTTTATATATTATATCTAGATTATAAGAAATTTATTTAATATAAAATTAAATAATTACAAAGTTTAAAATTATTAGTTATTAAAATTATAAAATTTCAAATTTATTATCTAAAATACTAGAAATCACGAACTTCAATTTGGTTGTATTAGCATTCAAGAAAAATATTAAAACTCGATAAAAGATTACTTTACTTCTCGAGCATATATTAGAGTATGTTTTGATTTTTATTATGACAACTCAAATGATACCATTAAGAATACTGTTCACAACCATATATCCGTTCACTTGAGTGACCACTTTCATATTTAACTTGAAGCAATTGTAAGAACCCACATAAGCTTTGTTAACATCTTAAGCTGAAAGTCTAAATTTAAAGTGTTATACGGACTGAACTACACAATGCTGCTATTGTTGGAAAATGTGGGTAGTAGTCCCACATTATCAAGTCAATTTGAGTCATAAGTTGAGTGGACAAATGTTGCATGCGCGCAACGAGTGACACTTGGAATACGTTCTCCTCAGAGAGAGTTTTCTGAGACATTTTGAATCACTCAAAATGACTTAGAGATGGATGAAATATGATCATTCAAAGTTAGTCTCTTAGTAATGATGAATTTGTGGAAGAAAAGAAAGCCCCACATTGGTTTTACAAAAGGAGCATCCATAACTTTATATAGCAAAACACTTATTTATT
>NW_027419792.1:0-12124 GCF_009905375.1 Apium graveolens
GAATCAATAATCCTGGATGGATTAAAGATGATCGAGAAGTCAATGAATAACTGGGTGGATGAAATACACCTAATACTATGGGCCTATAGGACTACCTGTAGAGTCACGACTGGAGCAACTCCCTTCATGTTAGCATATGGTGCAGAAGCAGTTGTTCCTGTAGAAATATCACATTCTCCCCCAGGATTCAAGCTTTCAATGTTGAGGAAAATGAAGAAGGGCAAAGGTTAGCCCTGGATCTAATTGATGAAGCACGAGATGAGGCAAATGCAAAGATAGTGGAATATCTGAAAAAAGCTTCGTTCTACTACAACCTAAGGGTTAAAGAAAGGTTCTTCAAAAAGGTGACTTAGTCTTGAGGAAAGTGGAAGCTTCTGGTATAAGGCAGAAAGGGAAACTTTCCCCAAATTGGGAAGGGCCATACAAAGTCAAGAGCGTTCAAGGTAGAGAAACCTACAAGCTGGAGACTATGGATGGTTTTGAAGTCCCGAGAACTTGGGATGCCCAAAACCTGAAAGTTTACTATGTGTAAAACAGTTAAAGTACGATTCTCACTTGTCAGATGACAAGAAGGTTTAAAAGCACCTTGAAGCTTTGCTTGCTTAGGATTTTTTATAGAATATGTTTAGGTTTTATCAGGGTTGAACCCATCTCATGTAAGGTATCAAGAATACCAAGTTATAATAAGAGCGTTCGCTTAAGCCTATTAGTTTGATACATTGTGAAGGATAAAACCAAGTTATAAACTTGAGTTTGAAAACTCAGAAAAAATTAGATGATACTTGGGCAATACAACTGAAAATAATAAAAGTCAATTACAAAGTTCAATATTGTCTAAGAAGAAGAAATACATAAAACTTAGGCCTTGGAAAGCTCAGATTCTTTAGAACCACTATCTGAAGTCTCCTCGGACGTCTCTTAAGTCGGTCCCTTGGATGTCTCTTCGGAAATCTCAGCAGAGGTTCCCTCGGAACTATCCTCAGACGCCTTGGAGGCCGCAAAGATGCTGGTTTAGGAGACGTGGCTTTGGAGGCTCTTCTACCCTGGCCTTCTTTATAACAGGCTCGGTCTCCTCCTCAGAAGAAGATTCCTCCTCTTCTGAGCTGGATTCAAGCTCTTTCCTCTTTTGGCCTTGGCCCTAGATTTCTGATGGGCCATCCTTAATCAGATCAGCTAGTTTATTTGTAATGCCCCCAAGTGCTGGAACTCACACAGGACAAGGGAAGCAAGATTGTTCAAGGACTTCTGGAAACTCGTCCTGGACATCCTCCACAGCGGCGTCCCGACCTTTCTGTAGCTGACTGGATGTAGGAGGGCATCATGCTCCACCATTAAATCCTTGAATTCCTGTATCCATCCAGCCGCCAAAGGCTTTGTCCTTTTGAGCCTTGAGGATAACATTCTCAGCCCGGGCCGTTTTCAGGTCAGAAGTTGATGAGGTGAGCTGGGTTTGAAGAGCCTCTATCCTCTGGTTGGCCTCCTCCAGCTTCTTGTTTGCATTCTCTAGGCCAACTTTCCAAGCCTTGGCTTGGTGAATTGCCCCTTGAAAATGGACATTCGCCTACAAGATACAAAGAAAAAGTGAGAAACGAGAAAAATTGCGGCAAAAAGCTATGAATGCCAAAAGAAAAATACGTATCGTCGCCAAAGCCTGAGCTCCAAAAAGCTCGTTAGCCTTCAAGTCCTGTTGAAGGACAAGGTCATTATAGTCAACCGGGGAAATAATGCATAGACCATTCCTTGGCAAGCGCTGTGTTGCCAATAATCGAATCCTTTCCCCGGATTCCCCTAGCGGGTTGGAAGAAAGCCCCTGGTTTTGGTTTAGTACGTAAAGGTTGGCTGGGGCCTTCTTCGCCTGGTTCCTTCGCCTGGAGTAGGAACTCTGGGAAACGATCCCCGAGGCGGGTCTTTGAAGACCTTCCCAGCACGTTTCATCATGGTTGTCTCCAGGTCTTTAGGCTTTGTAGCCTCCTCAATCTTCTCAGCCACTGCAACAAATAAGAAAGTGAGTTGAGAAATTAGCAAGGTAAAAGATGGAAAAAAATGAAGACAACTAGAGAAGGAAGGAAACATACTCTTTTTAGGATGGGAGAAAGGCCACGTTCTACAACGGTCTCCCTGATGAGATCCCAAGAGTAGGAAGTCCCATTATCTTGAGTAAGGACGTTGATAGCTTTGGTCTCCTCCTCAGACAAAAATATATCGTTAGGGCTCCCATTTACAGCTAGCCCAAAAGATGAACGAAAGAGGGTGCCCCAATCGCCACCCTCCCAAAGAACGTACATAAAATCTTTCTTCCACCCGAAATTATTGTCAGGGATGGACTTCCCATTCACTATGTAGGGAACAGTTGGACGCTGGTCAAAGAACCCACCCCGGATTCTTGTCGGGACTATTCTTGAACTGAAAAATCTTTCTAAAAATGGCAACCGAAGTAGGAATATTGTGTTTGGCGCATTGCGACAAGTAGCACAGAATCAACCTCCAAGAGTTTGGAGGGAGTTGTCAAGGGCTGATCCCCACATCAGCTAGAAAAACAGGGATAAATGGGTGAAAGGGGAGTCTATTACCTGCCATTAGAGTGTCCCCGTAGACGCATAGTGCGTCCTTCCTCCATTGACAGGCCCTGCCGGCCGGACCCGCAAGACTAGCTTGAAAGGTTCCTTGATTTTGAAACAACACTCAACTTGTCCAGCTCCTTTGGATCCCGAAAGACACTGATATGATCGTGCACGTCTAAATGCGCATCAGACGGGTACTCGTCCCTCGGGTGTTGATCATATCAATCAGGGAAGTGTAGCTTGATCGAATGGGGAATTCATTGGACTTTCTGGCCACGTTCATCTTGACCAAACGAGTCATTTTCTTATCAGCCATCTGAAAAAAGGGCACATAAGAAGACAATTTTAAACGCAAACTATGCAAAAACAAGCACAAAAAGAGAAAAGGGAAAAGTGTTTACCTGAAGTAATGCTGCTAAAAGAGGCTGGCTTGCTAAATGGAGGCTTTGGGGCTCAAAATACTCCGACCTACAGTTGTTCTTCGAGATCCTTAACAGAAGAAAAAAGAAGGAGAATTTAGAAATGAGAAAGTGAGGAGGAAATAGACTCTACTCACTCCCTATGTAGGAGAAAAAGTGAAGTTGAAGGAAGAAAAAGCCCAGTAAGATTAAGGCCCAAAGAGAAGAAAGCCCAGAAATGGAACGTTCCGAGAATACTCCAAAGAATTCCAAAAGGAAATAATAAAAAATTCTCGAGAATTCTAGAGAATTCTAAAGAAGGTGTTTAAACATATTAAAGTCTAGTTGTAATATGGAAGAGGCCCAATAGAAGGCCCAATCCAATTAGGATTTGGAAAAAATAGAGGCCCGAATCCAATTAGGATTGGGAAAAATAGAGGCCCAAATCCTAATTAGGATTTTAGAAGAATACATGCCCAAGTCAAGGCCCAAATCAAAGCCCAATCCCTAATTAGGATTTGGAAAAAGCAGAAGGCCCAAACAAGGCCCAATCCAAATTGAATTAGAGAAGAAGGCCAATAAAGACCAGGTTTGAGGTCGAATTTGAGGTCGTGAATTCTATTCAAATTCTTTCGAACAGGTGCCCGAAAATTATGGGTAAAAAAATACTAGGATTGAGGTCAAATTTGAGGTCGTGAATTCTATTCGAATTTTTTCATATAGACACCCGAAAATTACAGTTAAAAAAGACCAGGATTGAGGTCGAAGTCCAGACCGGATTGAGGTCGAAGTCCAGGTAAATAAGACCAGGATTGAGGTTGAACTCCTGAATCAAGCACAATATTTTTCAGGAACAAGGCCAGAAATTTTGACCAATATCCAGGTCGAGGGTTCGACTAGGATCCTGGTCGAAATCCAGGTCGTAAATCCTAGTCGAAACCATACGACCAGAAAACAAATAAGCACATAAATTTCGACTAAAATCCAGGTCAAGGGTATCGACTAGGATCCTGATCGAAATCAGGTCGTAAATCCTAGTCGAAACCCTTACGACCAGGAAACAAAGAAGGACATAAGATCGACCAAAATCCAGGTCGAAGGTTCAACTGGGATCCTGGTCGAAATCCATGTCGTGGATCCTAGTCGACATCCTTCGACCAGGATTGAAATGCTGCCACAAAATTCGACTAGGATTCAGGTCGAAATTTCGACTAGGATCACTGGTCGAGGAAAGGGCTGAAAATTTAAAAATATTCGTGAAAAAAATGCAGAAAATTTGGAAAAATCTCGGAAAAAAAGGGAAAATTCCTGAAAATATCAGAAAATTCCTAAAAATAGGGAAAAGGTAAGAAAATAAAAAGGAAGTTTTTTTAAACGACCCTGAAGCCATGTACAAGGCAAATCACTGTAAACGTGTAGGTCGCTCCACACTTTACCCTAAACGATACCCTGAAAGGGAATGAACGAACTTAACTTTTCCAAAATCTTATACGGTTTCCCAAAAATTAGGGGGAAAATGATAGGGATAAATAAATCATGATTGTGTAATTAAATATTACATTAATTATACATGATTTGGGTTACTAGGCCCAATAAGAAGATGTATGACATTCAGACCAAAAATGTTAACACATTGATCAGGCTTGATGGACCAGATCAGGCCTGATGGAACAAAGAAGGTCCAAAACCCTGAATATTAATTAATTTTCGTAATTAATTAATAAGGGAAAAATCAGCTATTGAGAAGAGTCTCAATAAGGACATAAATCCTTGCAGATTAGCCTCTAAGGGACCTAGAAGGATAAGGAACCAGTTTCCTACTATTTAGGACTCCAAAGTCTATTCTAATTCTGAGACTTGTCAACCAAGTCTCCTATACCAAGTCCAATTTAAGGACTCCCAACATCTATATATGGGGTCTCACCCCACAAATCAGACTTACATTTTTGACTTGATCCTTGGCAATCAGCAAGGTACGTAGGCATCTTGTTAAGGCAGATTGAGTCACAAAACACAAGAGCAGTCAAATGGAGTCTCGAAGCTCACGTTCCTTAGTAATAAATACAGCAGTTATATACCTTAGTTTTCAATCCATTACAGTATATAATTTCTTTATTTGGTGGTATCTTACTCTTTTTAGTACTCCCTTCAATAATATTATTAGAATTAATTATTTTTAAAATTAAATAAATAATTAGTTTTTATTTTATTTAAAAATTAAAAAAATGTTTATTATTAGTCTACACTAACAATTATGGTGTTGTACTGTTGCATCTCTTACAACTTAATTGACATTTATCCTAAAAAATATTCATTTCATGTAACTTTTTATTTACTTTTAAAATACTTAATATAAATATTTATATAAATACTTTTAAAATACTTAAATAAAAATATTTACTTTTATCATTAGTTCTGAAAAATAGGTCTTAAACTGCGTTAAATAATAATTTGTGATAGACAATGGTTTCATAGAAATAATACAAAACTGTTATAATTGTAGTATTTCTACAAAAGTTTAGAGCAAGGGATTTATAAGACGTTGTATGAGTTATGTTCTACAATGGTTAAGTGAGAATAAATGTCGTCTGTAATCAGATGACGGATTACGTCGTAAAACTCGTTGTTTGCTTAATTTTCAGACAATCGTAAAAGAGTCTCATGTAAATATTAGTCATTTTACCGAATTTTCCTTATAAAATTATTCAAGATAAATTTGATTTTTTTTAATAATTTTTTTATATGACTAAAATCTTATACTTTAACATCCGTGTAGTTGGATCGTCTAAAAAATAATATAAAAAAATAATTTTGTTATTCTAGAAAGAATCTCGATGAGGGTAACAGTACTTTTACCTAATTTTCCTTATAAAGTCATGCAATATAAGTTTAATTTTTTTATAATTTTTTCATATGACTAAAATCTATATTCTTTAACATCCATACGGTTGGATCGCCTAAAAAATAATTTTAAAAAATAATTTTGTTATTCGGGAAAGAATCTCGTTGAGGGTAATAGTACTTTTATCGAAGTTTCATTATAAAGTCATGTAAGATAAGTTTAATTTTTTATGTAATTTTTTCATATGACTAAAATCTATATACATTTACATCTGTATGGTTGGATCGACTAAAGATAATTTTTTTATTCCGGAAAGAATCTTGGTGAAGGTAATAGTACTTTTACCGAAATTTCCTTATAAATTTATTAAACATAAGTTTGAATTTTTTTTATAATTTTTTCATATGACTAAAATCTATACACATTAATATCCGTATTGGTGGATCATTTAAAAAATAATTCTAAAAAATAAATTTTAAAATTTAAGAATTTGATATCACACAAGGTCTCTTATTGTGCCAACTAAGTGATCTAGGTGAAGCCAATCAATGGGTGAGATTTTGCAAACTAAGCGATCCGGGTGAAATATTTTCCACCAATTAGATGGTGCCACATTTTCCTATAAATAGACAATGGTTACTGTCTTGTTAGAAGCCGTCATCTGAACCTTATTTAAGAACCGTTGTTTGACATATAATAAGACCATATTTTACATAAACACTTATCTGAAAGGTAAATATCCAGCAGAAAGACTTTCTAAAATTAGCCGTTGTCTCGGGATCGCTTAGACAACAAATTCATAAACTGTTGTCTTTTACATTTACAAGACAACTGTTTTGTAAACCATTTTTATAGAGTTGGATTAATAACAAATTTGAAAAACCGTTGTCAAATATTTTAAAATGGTTACTCATCCCGTTATGTGAAGCATATCAAGACAATAGTTTTAAAAAACTGTTGTGCAAACTCCACTTTTTTGTGATTTTTTTACAATGGTTCACAAAACCGTTGTATGAACCTTGGATTAGACAATGGTTATAGGAGGGGAAAATAAAACCGTTGTCTGTCATTTTGGGACAACGGTTCTTTTGTCAACTGTTGTTTAATTAGTGTTGTCTGAAACTGTTTTTCTTGTAGTGTATAAATAAAAGTTGACCGTAAATATGACTTCTGCTGGTCAAATTTAGCTGCAATCATATTTAGTTAGTCAAATTTAGTTGCAGTCATATTTAGTTGGTCAAGCTAATGACATTAAAGAAGCTCTGCTTGGGAGGCATCGAGGATTAAAGTATTAGTTAATTTTGTTTTCTTACTCTCAGATGTTACCTTGATGTGTTTGCTTGAAGTTATTCAAGTGTTTACAATGATTTTGTAGAAGAATAGAAACCTAGCATGATCACACAGGTTTCAAACATGATCCTGCTTTCATGAAAACCTCACATGTCTAAGTACACGACTACTGTGGTATTGGGATGCTCATGTTTATTACATCATATTCATGCAAGAAGGTAGCAAAAGTCATTGTCTGATGATTTAAAATGTTCATGTAAACCCTGTATAGCGATTGGGAAATTCGTGACGTAATTAAGAGAATACAGTATAATTTTGTGGTATAATTATAAATTATGTGATTAAATAAAGGGTTAAATAATTTTGTTGGTTAATTGTCTTTATTGTATATTAGTAACTGGGAACGTAAAATGACGAGTTCCAGTTTGATGAGTCAGCTTAGGGGATAAGCTGTGTTGTCGGGCCGTCAGGTTGAACGGGACCCTTTTTAAAGAGATTAAAAGTATTTAAATGTGAACTGTGTGTTGTAATGTGAAATGGAAATGTTTAAGTGTTATATTCCAGAGATGTATCAGTTGATATAAAGAGAATGATTGTGAAGCGTAATTGAAACACTCAGCATCGGGCCGTCAAACGGGAGAAGACCCGTTACGCGAAAAGGAGAATAATATTAAAAAGTCCAATTTTATGATCAAATATGAGTCGTGATATGTGAATACATGCTATTGCTTGAAATATGCTTGATTATGTGCTCTATTGATTTTTAAATAATTTTAAGGGATTTATTTGATTTAAAATAAGGTTTATTGAACCTTTAAATATTTTTATAAAATTAGCTGAGTATGTTCAAGGTGTGAAATTTGTTTGTTATCTTCAAAATAGTCCTAGAGACTTTATAAAAATTATAGATGGATTAATTTCGTGATCGGTGGATTTTAAAATGATTTTATCGAGTTATAATTCTATCTTGAACGCAATCTTGTAAAATTGGTACTAAATCAACCGTTTGCTCAAAAGTTATTTTGAAAACATGGCTGAAAAGCTAATTTCGAGATCTTTATTCTAAATTTATTATTCTTTGCCTTCCCATATTTTCTGACAGAGTTATTCATTATTTAAATTCATTTTGGAGTTTAGAATAAACGAGAAAAGAGAATGGACGTAAGAAAACCTTGTAAATTACTAATGTACCTCTGCCCTTTTATTATAAAAACCCACTCCCCCTTTCTTTTTCATTTCTTCACCTGGATCTCTCTCTTTTCTCTCACTTTCTCTCATCTCATCACTATCTCTCTCTCTCTCTTCCTCTCTCTCTACCTCTCGATACACCTCTCTTCTTCACTCAATTTTTATGGATTCTACAATAAAAATTCATCCTTGTTCCTATATGAGCTTTTAATCCATGTGCATGTGTGTGTTTATGCTTGCATGTAAAGTGTTTGTGTCTGTTTGGGTTCGGTATTGAGCCGAGGCTCGAGTTTAACTTGATCAACTAGAGTTTTTGTTATTATTGTGATGAAATTGTATTGCATGTAGTTGTACTACATTTTTTTAATAGAAATCGAAGGTTTTAAGGTTGGAAACCCCCGAATGGGGGCACCACCGCAACTGATGATGAACTCCGGTGAACCGGTGGTGAGTTGTGATGTAATAACTGAACTCTCATATGAATAAAAAAGATTATTCGTAATTTCATGTTGTGCTTTGCTTGAAACCGAATGGTTCTTGTTTTTTAAGAATATAAGTTGATTTTTGGACTTATAAATGATTGAGTATAAAAATTGTTGGCAAAGTAGAATGAGTTATGGTTTGGAAACATTAATTGGTACATGATGTTGTATTTTGATGATTGTAAGTAGTTGTTACTAGAAATCGTGATATAGATAGATAATTGGTGGATTAAAGATCAATTTGATGTTTGCATGTGATATTTTTGGGAAATTCGAATAGCATAATTCGAGTTATAAGAAATTAAGATGAATTATGTGCTCAAAGTGATGCTTCTATGTTTCCATGAGTTATAATATTGAACATAAGCTAGATTGGGATAAATTAATGGTTAAATATAAGATATGGTGTTGTATTTAGCAAGGTTACGATTTAAAAGAATCGTTTGATTTCTCTCCTGTGTTGTGCTATAACCGAATGGTTTATAGGTACAAAAGTGATTGATTTGATCCTAAGATTTGACTAAGTGAATGCATGTGAGATTCCTAAGAAATTATTTGGTTTAATTATTGGTTTTGGTTCGAATTATGTGAAATAAAAGAAAAGATTGATTCGTTTTGATATCGGGTTGTGTGATCATTATTATTACTCGAGTATAGAGTTTGGGTGTAAGGATTATATGCTATGTGTCATAATTGCGTTGCAATATTTGATTCATTGACTAATTGATTTAAAGTATATGAGTATGTGGTATAAACGTGGTTAGTGTATATGATTGAGTATCTGTACTTTTCACTACAAGAAAATAAGGGTAAATTTGACCGACTAAATTGACTGTCAACGGTCATATTTACGGTCAACCTTCGTGTATAGCTAGTCAAACTTAATTTTGACCGGCAGTATTCACATTTGAAGTCAACCATTATTTTGCAACTGGTCAATAGTTAATTTTGACTAAATGTAATTGAATTTAATTTCGGTCAAATTAATCGGTCATATTTATTTTTTTATGTCCCAAAATTAAGAGAGGGAAAATTCTCGCCTAGGAAACAAAATTCGAGCCGAGGGGTTGTAAATTTGACGGCCGTTGGTCATATTTAAACGCGTCATATTTACCTTTTGGCGCCGAAATTCCCGCCACGGTTAAACGAAAATATCAAAAAAACAAATTTGACCGATGACGGTCATATTATAAATTTGACTGCCAGTGGTGAATTTTAAATAAAATCATTTTTGTTTGTTTATTTTAATAAATAGTAAATTATTTATTAATTATTAAAAATATGGGAGTACTCTAATAACAAAAACAACATATTAAGAATTATTTTAGTCACTGGTAAGATTTATTTTAAATGATATAAATAAATGTTTAGTACGAGAACATAATTTAGTACGAGAACATAATATTTACATTAAAAACTAATGAACATAGAGTAATACACGTGTAAAAATTATATCAACAATACATTATATTGTTCAAGTGTGTTAGTCCCTTAACAATATGACAAGAATTACAGGAAGGGGGGTTGAATGTAATTCTTGAAAACTTTTTCTTGAAATAAAAATGTTCTAACTCAAATATATATATAAGTGTGAATTGATTAGCACAATGCGGAATAGTTATTTAAATGAATCAAAACACAAGTAATTATAAACAAGAGTCTTTAAAAACTTTCTGGTGGATTTGAATGATTCCACAGAGATATATAATATATATCGAGAGAACCCTGTGTGCAAAATACTCACAACTGCTTACAAATATTGAACAACCTAAGAATGCGTAAGAATTCTGCTTACAAATGTTTCTTTGCTTGTATCTCATATAATTCCTTAGTTGCTACTTCTGGGTTTATATATCACCAAGATTATAAAGTAATGAGACAGGATAATAAAACAAAAACTATCTAGTCTATTACAATGCTACTTCATTACTCTATTTCAGCATCTTTGAATATTTTCATAATAGAATAGAAATGGCAATGCTTCTTTGTTCTCGAAAACCCAGTTGAATAGGCTACCACATTCCATTTGCATCCACTCGACATGTGACTGTGTTGTCACTGTCAACAGATATTTGAATTCTTTATCCGTCGGGTTTATGATCATCCGTCGAGTTATCGATCATCCGTCGGGTTTTGATCATCCGTCGAATTCATTGTTGTTTATCCGTTGGGTAGCAATCATGCACTTGACTTCATTTCACTTATGCAGAATTATAGGACATCATTTATGTACAATTAATCAACCTATTCTGCATATCTAACTAAAGTCAACATGACTTAAGTACTACTGCATATTCTAAACAATGTGTATGCAGAAATGTGCTGTAGACTTTTTGTTACATAAGCTACTCACTCGATGGATAATAAGTCATCATCCATCGGTACTATATTGAGTCATCCGTCGGGACTATATTGAGTCATCCGTCGGGACTATAAACCTTATCCGTCGAGTGCTACATAATTTCACTAAGTAAAATCTACCAAGGTGTTTTGTTCATGAAATCATCAAGTACAGAACATATACACAACAAAGTATTTGTGTGAGATACATGATTTAAGATTGGATTTAAAGGTTAGGCTGTCAATTTAAAGGGTTACTAGTTTTGTGAATTTCAAATTTTAATTTTAATGATCCAATTGTACGAATGTTAATTTTGTTAGTTTTGAAGGTTCATGAAAAAAAATCCATTTATAGACACTATATCTTAACTATTATAATGTATTATTTTTTTATATAAAATTATAAATTTGACTATTATGGCATTTTTTGTCACATATATAAAAATAACGGTAATTATTAAGTAAATTCAAAAGGTTTAGATGGAGGCACTACTAGAATTCTTATTATAGATACCGGTACTTGGACATCCGTTGTTCACACGACCAATGTTAAAAGGGTATATCGATATCGATATAATTTATAGTGATGTTAAAGCTCACATCACACCCTTAGTCGATAGATTCTCACTTTCAGCACATTATAAATATACAGATATGAATTTATAAAAGTAAGTAATAAACAAAGTATATATAAGATTAAGTCGAATGCATAGCTATAGTTTGTGTATAATATTGGACCAAAATAAAAATATATACTTCAATGCATATACTTTGTCTTATAAATGCATAAATGGATAGTTGATACTATATTTAGCACTAAAATAGCTATAGCTATCCTCACCCTATTATTATATAATTACGAATGAAATATATATATTTTTTATTTTAAATGAAATTTGGAAAGAGCTACAAAACTTCACTAAATTTGGAAAGATATTAGTGTAAAATAGAACCAGTATTCGACTTAAAAGGCATATTTTACACAAAAATATACTTTTTGATCTCATATTATAACAATAGATG
>NW_027419793.1:0-5341 GCF_009905375.1 Apium graveolens
CATAGATGAGTCATAGGAGATCACATAAGATAGGCGCGTGTAATTTAGCTTTTATAGGATTAAATTTAGGATATTGGGCGGGGTTATAATTAAGTGTTTAGGTTTCCTGTTTTGCGTTTAGCCTTAGGCCTTGTGTCATTGCCCTGTTATTTGTTGGTTTAGTTGAGATTTAAGTAAGGATTTAAAAGGGTTGGATAATTCGGAGTAAATTTTCTTTGTGTTATTATTCTCGAGATAATAAGCAGGATTATGTGATAATCATGTCGCTTGTGTTAATATGGTAGCAAGTTTATGATATTTGAGAAGAGATAGTGTTTGCGAACTTTAATATGCTAAGGAATTGCTACATATTTGACACAATGCTTGACAGATTATATTGCTTGTTTCTTACCAGAATAATGGCACCAAAGAGAAGAAATAATTTAGGAGAGGATCGTACGAGAGCCGTACAGATCCAGCGATTATCAGATGTTGGGACTGATGCAGCAGCAGATGTTACATCTTACGGCAGCAACAACAACAGCAACAGCAACAGCAGCAGCAGCAGTAGCACATTGCAGTGACTTTTAAGCAGTTTCAAGCAGTGAAGCCACCTGAGTTCAAAGGAAGTGCTGATCCTGTGGAAGCTAACGCATGGCTCAAGGAGATGGAAAAGGCTTTTGAATTAGTCGGAGCAGGAACTGAGCAGAAGACCAAGTTTGCAAGCTACTTTCTGAAGGGCGAGGCGAACTATTGGTGGGAATCCACGCGAGCATGGAAGGAGGTGAGTTTATAACTTGGGAGAGATTCACAGAGTTGTTCTTGGAGAGTATTTCCCGAGGTATATGAAGAATCAAATGGAGATTAAGTTCTTGAATCTGACCCAGGGTGATCTTACTGTGGCTGAGTACGAGGCTAAGTTTACTGAGTTAGCAAGGTTCGTGCCAGACCAGGTTGATACGGATGAAAGAAAGCCAGAAGGTTTGAACAGGGATTGAAGTTTGGATTCAAACAGAGTGGCCATGTTTGAGTTGACTTCATATGTGGCAGTGGTTCAGAAGGCAATGGTGATTGAGAGTAGGAGTGATATGTTTCAGAAAGGAAAGGATGGGAAGAAAAGGAAAATGGAAACCTCAGAGGGAGGTCAGCAGTCAAGTAATTTTCAGGGCCGTTTCAACAAAGGCCAGGATTTCAGGGTAATAGGAATGTGGGATTCAAGAGACCACAAAGGAAATGGAGGACCAGTCAACCGTTTTCAGAATTCAAATCAGCAGAGGTCCAATCATCCACCAATGCCAGATTGCAAGTTTTGTGGCAGGAAACATTCTGGGATTTGTAAAGCTAATTCTGTGTGCTACAAGTGCAATATGAAGGGACATCATGCACATGAGTGTCGCAATCAGATGCAAGAAGTTACGTGTTTCCGATGTGGGAAGACAGGACATTATGCCAACAACTGTAAAGAGCAAGTACAAAGTGTAAATGTTCCAAGGATACAGGTGCTCCATCTCAGAATGTGCCAAGAATTGAAGGACCACCAGCAAAGGACCAACCAAAGGCCAGGACATTTAACTTGACTATGAAGGATGCTGTTCAGAGTTCAGACGTGGTTGCAGGTAGCTTCAGTCAACTCCGTAGATGCTAAAGTTTTATTTGATTCTGGAGCTACAAGATCATTATTTCTCAAGATTTTGTCAATAAACTGCATTGTGAAGTTAAATTGTTAGAACAAGCATTAATGATAGAATTAGCTAATAATGATCAAGTTTCCGTCGACCGAGTGTGCCCGAAGTGTAATATTGAGGTAGGAGGACATCATTTCTATGCCGACTTAATACCTTTTAAGTTGGGAGAATTTGATGTTATTTTAGGAATGGATTGGTTGTCAGAAAATAATGCTCAGATTGATTGTAAGAATAGGAAAGTAAGACTTCAAACTTTGGATAGTAAGAAGAAAGTGATATTTCGGGGAATAAACAAGAGAAGAAGTTCTTAACGATCACTCAAGTGAAGAAGTTATTGCGTCAGAATTGTGAAGCATATTTGGCCCATGTGGTAGACACCAGTAAAGAAGTTCCCAGCACTAGAAGGCAATTCCAGTTGTCAACGAAGTTTTCAGATGTTTTCCCAGATGATCTACCAGGATTACCTCCCGACAGAGAAAATTGAATTTGCGATTGATCTAGCACCCGAACAGAACCAGTTTTCTAAAAGCCCCGTACCGGATGGCACCAGTGGAAATGAAAGAATTGGCATCTCAGCTGCAAGATCTTTTGGAAAAAGGAGTTATAAGACCCAGTGTATCCCCATTGGCGCACCAGTACTGTTTGTCAAGAAGAAGGACGGGAGTATGCGACTGTTGTATCGACTATCGAGAACTAAATAAGCTGACCATTAAAAACAAGTACCCGTGCCGAGAATCGATGATTTGTTTGACCAATTGAGAGGCGCTGTATGGTTCTCTAAAATTGATTTAAGATCCGGATATCATCAACTAAAGATCAAGCCTGAAGACATTCTGAAGACCGCATTCAGAACCAGATATGGGCATTAGAGTTTCTAGTGATGGCATTGGATTAACCAATGCACCAGCAGCTTCATGGATCTAATGAATCGAGTATTTAAGAAGTATTTGGATAAATTCGTGATCGTGTTTATAGACGACATCTTGATCTATTCCAAACAGAAAAGAGCACGCAGAGCATTGAGGATAGTTCTGGAGATACTACGACAAGAAAAGTATACGCAAAGTTTTCCAAGTGTGAATTTTGGTTAAAAGAAGTATGATTTCTTGGGCACGTGATTAGCAATAAAGGAGTGGAAGTAGATACAACAAAGATTGAAACCATAATCAACTGGGAGAGGCCCAAAACACCAACAGAAGTGCGAAGTTTCATGGGACTGGCAGGTTACTATAGGAGATTGTTGCAAGATTTTTTCAAAGGTAGCTACTCCATTGACAAAGCTCACCAGGAAGAACCAGAAATTTGAATGGGATAAGAAGTGTGAGGAGAGTTTTCTAGAATTAAAGAATAGATTAGTATCTTCTCCAGTGCTAGTCTTGCCAGATGATCAAGGAAATTTTGTAATTTATAGTGAGCATCGTACAAAGGCCTGGGATGTGTTTGATGCAGCATGACAGGGATAGCCTACGCTTCAAGACAGTTGAAACCACATGAAGAAAAGTATCCAACGCATGATCTGGAATTGGGCAGCTATAGTATTTGCATTGAAGATTTGGAGGCATTATCTTATGGGGAAAAGTGTGAGATCTACACGGACCCAAGAGTTTAAAGTATATCTTTACCCAGAAGGAATTGAACATGAGGCAGAGGAGATGGCTGAACTAATCAAGGATTACGACTGTACTATTAACTATCATCCAGGAAAAGCAAATGTGGTGGACGACGCTCTGAGCAGAAAAGAAAGGTTAACATGATAAATTCATCGAGGAATTAATCAGGGAATTTGAGAAGCTGGAAATAGAGGTAATATTCCAAGTATGTCTACAGAGATGTTGTGTGCAATGTCTTTTCAACCAGAATTATTAGAGAAAATAAGAAGATGTCAGGAAGAAGTAGATCCAGAACGAGACAGTTTGACAGGAGAAGAAATAGGGAGTCAAAAGGATGATAAAGGGATATTAAGATTTTCTTCCAGAATATGGATACCCAACATAGCCGAGCTGAAAGATGAAATTCTTCGAGACGCTCACAACTCTAGATACTCAATTCATCCGGGGAGTAACGAAGATGTATAGAGACTTAAGGGAAAACTTTTGGTGGCCAAGCATGAAGAAAGAAATTGCAGAATGGGTAAGTAAGTGTTACACTTGCCAGCGAGTCAAGCGGAACATCAAAGGCCCAGTGGACTGATACAACCATGGGACATTCCAGAATGGAAATGGGAGCATATAGCGATGGATTTCGTAGTTGGATTACGAGGACCCAGGCGGAATCATGATGCTATTTGGGTTATTGTCGACAGATTGATGAAGTCAGTGCATTTTCTTCCTATCAACGAGAGATTCTCAATGGATAAATTGGTCCGGTTATATCTTAAAGAAATTGTGACAAGACCCGGAGTTCCAGTATCCATAGTTTCAGACAGAGATCCTCGATTTAACTCAAGATTTTGGAGAAGTTTCAAGATTGTTCGGAACGAAGCTGAACATGAGTACGCGTATCATCCGCAGACAGACGGCCAAAGTGAAAGGACGATTCAGACTATTGAAGATATGCTAAGGGTATGTACACTAGATTTTGAAGGTAGTTGGGATGATCATTGCATAGTTGAATTCTCCTATAACAACAGCTATCATGCCAGTATTGGAATGCCACCTTACGAAGCTTGTACGGGAGAAGATGCAGATCTCCAATATGTTGGGAAGAAGTTGGTGAGAGAAAGATTTTGGGTCCAGAATTGATCAGCAGACAAAAGAGAAAATAGAACTCATTCGGAAAAGATTAACAGCAGCTCAAGATCATCAACGCAAATCTGATGATCCTACCAGAAAAGATATGGAATTTGAAGTTGGTGAAGCGTGCTATTAAAGGTCTCACCTTGGAAAGGTTTATCAAGATTTGGAAAGAAAGGAAGCTGAGTCGTGTATGTTGGCCTTTTGAGATTTTGAAGCGTGTGGGAAAGGTTGCTTACGAATTAGCGTTACCATCTCACAGGCAGCATATTCACAACGTGTTCCACGGTCAATGTGAAGCGTTATTTGCCATGATTCGAATCATGTGATAGAATACGAGCCAATAGAGATCCAGCCAGATTTGCTTTTGTAGAGCAACCAGTACAGATTTAGATAAGAAAGAAAGAGTGCTTAGGAATAAGTCTGTTCTTTAGTGCGAGTCTTGTGGAGGAATCCCAAGGTTGAAGAGTCGACTTGGGAGTTGGAAAGCGAAATGCGATCCAAGTATCCTCATTGTTTTCCTAGGCTGATTCTGAGGACAGAATCCTGTAAGGGGGGAAGGATGTAATATCGGGAAATTATGTGATATATATGTTAAATAAATAAATATTGTGTGTTTTTGTGCGGGCAGAAATTTTTTTGACTGATTAAAAATAGTTTAAATGCAATTATATGAACTTATCTGCAACGGGACGCGTAATTATTAGTGTCTTTATTAAGAACGTTTTTGATTTTATGCACGTTTCAATGATTTTAGTGTTTTCGGGATTTTTGGAATTTAGGGATCGTTTCCGTTTTTTCAAAAATCAACGAACCGGGACCCAACCGGGAGTCAAACCCCACAAAATCGATGGTTTTATTTTTATAAAATTATTCGTATTTCAAATACCCCGAACTCTTGTATTTTTGAAATTATTCGCAATTTTGGGGAATTTTGACATTAAT
>NW_027419794.1:0-6753 GCF_009905375.1 Apium graveolens
TCCAAATCAACAAGGAAGTACAAGAAACAGAGGGCACAAAGGCCAGTTTCAGATGATGAGGAGGAAGCAGCTAAGGAAGGGGATCAGGAATCTCTGATCTCACAAGACAAGGAATTTGCTCCAGTCACTTCTTCTCCATCAACTCCATCTCAGGAACCTGTATCTGACAAGGCTAATTCACCTTCTATGTCTTTTGTTGATCCAGGCACAAGTGCTGAAATTGATATTCAGAACCTGGTTGTGCCTGAAATACTTTTCTTAGAAGCTCCAACAGCAAATAATCCTTCCACAACACCTGTTACTGATGCTGTTCAAACTCCTGAGTTATCACTAACACCTTCTCTGCATCAAGATGCTGATGATCAGATTTTAGGTGAGCATCAGGATATGGCTGTTGATCAGAACTTAGTATCAGATCAGCAATTAGAGGATGTTAAAGCCTCCATTGCTACTCACACAGTTGTCTTATCAGAAGATACTGATTCTCTAAGTTCTGATGCTGCAAATGTTGGAGATACTGGTGAGGCTGCTACAACTGTAGATGCTGATGCAGCAGGTCCTTCAGGACATACTCCTCCACTGACTCTTCCTAAGTCTGAACTGGTAAAGGAGTTTGTTATCAGGGATGCACCAGTACCTTGGAGTGAAACTCCTGCAGGTCAGGAGTGGACTAAGGAATGGAACTCAGTTTCAATTGTTCCAAATGCTTTACATCTTGCTGAGCACTTGACTAAAGCTGATGAAATGTTACATTCTGATGATTTTAAAACCCAGCTTAGAGTCACTGCATTGAGTACTAAACATCTACAAGGTCTTAATTCCAACACTCATGCAGAGCTACACAAGATTCAGGAGAACTTTATCAAACAGGAACAAGTTTGGAAAATTGATAAGAAAAAGTTCTTCCAACCTACCATTGACAGGGTTGCTTATATTGAGAAAACTCAAGAGAAGCAACAAGGCTCAGATTGATCAAATTCTGACAAATCAAGCTTCTCAGCAATCGCAACTTACTGAAATCCAGACCTCAGTGGAACTACTTATCTCTCTTTTATTACCTGCTGATGCCAAAAAGGGGGAGAAGGTAATTAAGTCCAAATGCAAAACCAACAAGACACTGCAAGGAAAGGATGATGGAAAAGATGACCAAGGAACTCTGGAATGGGTAGTGGTCATAGTCAAGGTAGAAGGTTTACATCAAGACAAGCTAGTCACAGAACAAGTTCTGATACTGGGAAAAGAATAAGTTCTGCTGCTGGTAAAAGGATAAGTTCTGATGAACTTCTAGATCTTGATGAGGAAATGTCAAGACAGTTATTTCTTCAAGAAAATCCAGGGATGGACTTGGAAAGTTTAAAGGAAGAAGAAGCCAGACTTAAATCAGAGAAAGTCACATCTAAATCTGAAACTTCTGGTAAAAAGTTACTTCCAAAACCTAAAGGCATTGTGATCAAAGAAAGGATACATACTGAAGAAACTTTGGCTAGATCACAACCACAGATAGATCCAAGATCCAAGGGTAAAGAAAAGGTTGGTGAACCTATCAAGCCTTATGTACCTCCTGAGGAAGAAGAAATTACTGATGGAAAAGATGATCTTGCTCTGACTTCAAGAAAAGTTCTTAAAACAACCTCTGACATGGCTCAAGTTGTTCAGAGTCAAGAAATTGTAAGTTCTGATATTCAGAAGAAGCAAGTAACCTCTAACAGTGCTCAAGTTAACTTAATATCAGAAAATAAATCTAAAACACTCCTACCAGGATTCACTAAAGCAAAACAGACTCAATCTTTGAAGACTACTCCAAGTGGTTTTGAAGCAAGAGTAGTTACTGGAAAGGAAGCTAGAGATAAAACTGGATTGGGAAGTGCTGATGAAAGAAGAGTAACACAACACTACCGATGATCCAACTTCCTTGAGTGAACCAGGTATTGGAGCAACTCCTGAGAGATTGAATCAAACTAGAATCTGTACAGATGGTTTACCATACCTACTTGAAAGAATACATCATGTTGTATTTTATGACAGATGGTAGGGTTTATCATATAAGACAAAATGCCATTCCTTGAAGTATTTTGAAGAATTGGAGCATGTACTTTTCTTACTTCAAGTGGATAACAGAATAACAGAGACTGTTGTAAACTACTTAAAAGAACAGATTCAGAGACAGAAAAGGCTTTATTCTGTTAAGTTTGACAGCAGATATGTTCCAAAGTACAGAAATCACAATGGTGATATTGTTGATATGAAGCCTAATACTGCACAGATCAGAACATATCTTGGTATTAAGGGGCTTGAATTCAATTTAGAGTCTAACAAAGCTTATGTCATAAGACTAGATCGGGAGTTGAGAAAAGCAAAGATTAATGATCTCAGAGCTGCAATATTTCAAACTGGTGAAGATACTGCAGAGCTTAAAGATGTCAACGGAGAATGATTGATGAACTCAGATATGCTGAGAAATGTTTGTTGAAGAATTATCTCAGAACAACTCCTGACATCAGAGAGATCAGAAAATGATGAAGCCAAGTCAAAGATCTACAACTACTTAAATTCTGATGTGTATACAGACCAAAGTTGTTATCAGAAGTTGAATTGGTAAAAAGCTTTAAGGATTGTAAGTTGTAGTTATCTTGTCTATTTCTCATGCATTTGTACTTAATGTTTTTGACATCATCAAATATCTGTTAAACTTGTATATTTGCTAATTTACAAGTTGGGGGAGATTGTTAGATATATTTGATAATGTCATGGCTAATATGTTTTATGTTTAGATTTCAGATCTTATTTGAACAGAACAAATCAGTACTTAACTGATCAGTACTTATACTGGACGACAGAACTTAAGGGATATCAGTACTTATGTTATCAGGAGATAAGCATCAGGAGATAGATATCAGAACTTAAGTGCTGAAGGACGATCAAATAAGGACAGTAGCTGATTAAAGTTAAGAAGATCAAGATAAACATAAGAAGAGATATGCATGAAGAAGGAATTCCGTGAAGAATGGAATACTTGGAATAGAAGATATCTGATTGATATATTTTAGGAAGCAGAATTATATTCCATATCAATTAGCGATTATCTTGTAACTGTGTAGTATATAAACCCAGACATAGGGTTTACACTATAAGTGTTATCATTATCGAGAATATTATTTACTGTAACCCTAGCAGCTCCCGTGATATTTTGTTCATCACTGAGAGATAACAGTTCCAGATTGTAACAGAGTTTATTGTTTCAATAAAGTTTGTTTTCTGTTACATAGGTTCTTGAAGTTTGATTTGATTGTAATAAACACTGTATTCACCCCCTCTACAGTGAAAGTGTGACCTAACACATCTCACATGTTAGGATTAGAAAAATCCAGTTAATGTACCTCTCCCAACAACGAGACTCGTTCCCAGTTGACAAGATTAATTTTTAAAATGATTTTCGATGATCAAACCCTACGGATGTTAAGATATATCAATTTTAGTCATATGAAAAAAATATTAAAAAATTTGAAATTCATCTTGCATGTCAGGATTAGAAAAATCTAGTTAATGTACCCCTCCCAACAACGAGACTCGTTCCCGATTGACAAGATTAATTTTTAAAATGATTTTTTCGACGATCCAACCGTACGGATGTTAAGATATATCAATTTAAGTCATATGAAAAAATTATTAAAAAATTTGATATTAATCTTGCATGTCTGGATTAGAAAAATCCAGTTAATGTACCACTCCCGACAACGAGACTCGTTTCCGGTTGACAAGATTAATTTTTAAAATGATTTTTTTGACGATCCAACCATACGGATGTTAAGATATATCAATTTTAGCCATATGAAAAAATTATTAAAAAATTTCAAATTCATCTTGCATGTCAGGATTAGAAAAATCCAGTTAATATACCCATCCCGACAACGAGACTCGTTCCCGATTGACAAGATTAATTTTTAAAAAGATTTTTCAACGATCCAACCGTACGGATGTTAAGATATATCAATTTTAGTCATATGAAAAAAATATTAAAAAATTTGAAATTCATCTTGCATGTCAGGTTTAGAAAAATCTAGTTAATGTACCCCTCCCAACAACGAGACTCATTTCCGGTTGACAAGATTAATTTTTAAAATGATTTTTTTGACGAACCAACCGTACGGGTGTTAAGATATATCAATTTTAGTCATATGAAAAAATTATTAAAAAATTTGAAATTCATCTTGCATGTCAAGTTTAGAAAATTCCAGTTAATGTACCCCTCCCGACAACGAGACTCGTTCCCTATTGACAAGATTAACTTTTAAAATTATTTTTTCGACGATCCAACTGTACGGATGTTAAGATATATCAATTTTAGTCATATGAAAAAATTATTAAAAAATTTGAAATTCATCTTGCATGTCAAGTTTATAAAAATCCAGTTAATGTACCCTTCCCGACAACGAGACTCGTTCCGGATTGACAAGATTAATTTTTAATATGATTTTTTCGATGAACCAACCGTACGAATGTTAAGATATATCAATTTTAGTCATATGAAAAAATTATTAAAAATTTTGATATTCATTTTGTATGTGAGGATTAGAAAAATCCAGTTAATGTACACCTCCCGACAACGAGACTCGTTTCCGGCTGACAAGATTAATTTTTAAAATAATTTTTTGATGATCTAACCGTAGGGATGTTAAGATATATCAATTTTAGTCATATGAAAAAATTATTAAAAAATTTGAAATTCATCTTGCATGTCAGGTTTAGAAAAATCCAGTTAATGTGCCCCTCCCGACAACGAGACTCTTTCCCGGTTGACAAGATTAATTTTTAAAATTATTTTTTCGACGATCCAACTGTACAAATGTTAAGATATATCAATTTTAGTCATATCAAAAAATTATTAAAAAATTTGATATTCATTTTGTATGTGAGGATTAGAAAAATCCAGTTAATGTACACCTCCCGACAACGAGACTCGTTTCTGGTTGACAAGATTAATTTTTAAAATAATTTTTTGATGATCTAACCGTACGGATGTTAAGATATATCAATTTTAGTCATATTAAAAAAATATTAAAAAATTTGAAATTCATCTTGCATGTCAGGTTTAGAAAAATCCAGTTAATGTTCCCCTCCCAGCAACGAGACTCGTTCCCAGTTGACAAGATTAATTTTTAAAATGATTTTCGATGATCCAACCCTACGGATGTTAAGATATATCAATTTTAGTCATATGAAAAAAATATTAAAAAATTTGAAATTCATCGTGCATGTCAGGATTAGAAAAATCTAGTTAATGTACCCCTCCCAACAACGAGACTCGTTCCCGATTGACAAGATTAATTTTTAAATTGATTTTTTCGACGATCCAACCGTACGGATGTTAAGATATATCCATTTTAGTCATATGAAAAAATTATTAAAAAATTTGATATTCATCTTGCATGTCAGGATTAGAAAAATCCAGTTAATGTACCCCTCCCGACAACGAGACTCATTTCCGGTTGACAAGATTAATTTTTAAAATAATTTTTTTGACGATCCAACCATACGGATGTTAAGATATATCAATTTTAGTCATATGAAAAAATTATTAAAAAATTTGAAATTCATCTTGCATGTCAGGATTAGAAAAATCCAGTTAATGTACCCATCCCGACAACGAGACTCGTTCCCGATTGACAAGATTAATTTTTAAAAAGATTTTTCGATGATCCAACCGTACGGATGTTAAGATATATCAATTTTAGTCATATGAAAAAAATATTAAAAATTTGAAATTCATCTTGCATGTCAGGTTTAGAAAAATCTAGTTAATGTACCCCTCCCGACAACGAGACTCATTTCCGGTTGACAAGATTAATTTTTAAAATGATTTTTTCGACGAACCAACCGTACAGATGTTAAGATATATCAATTTTAGTCATAGGAAAAAATTATTAAAAAATTTGAAATTCATCTTGCATGTCAAGTTTAGAAAATTCCAGTTAATGTACCCCTCCCGACAACGAGACTCATTCCCTATTGACAAGATTAATTTTTAAAATTATTTTTTCGACGATCCAACTGTACGGATGTTAAGATATATCGATTTTAGTCATATGAAAAAATTATTAAAAAATTTGAAATTCATCTTGCATGTCAGGTTTAGAAAAATCCAGTTAATGTACCCTTCCCGACAACGAGACTCGTTCCCGATTGACAAGATAAATTTTTAATATGATTTTTTCGACGATCCAACCGTACGGATGTTAAGATATATCAATTTTAGTCATATGAAAAAATTATTAAAAATTTTGATATTCATTTTGTATGTGAGGATTAGAAAAATCCAGTTAATGTACACCTCCCGACAACGAGACTCGTTTCCGGTTGACAAGATTAATTTTTAAAATAATTTTTTAACGATTTAACCGTAGGGATGTTAAGATATATCAATTTTAGTCATATGAAAAAATTATTAAAAAATTTGAAATTCATCTTGCATGTCAAATTTAGAAAAATCCAGTTAATGTGCCCCTCCCGACAACGAGACTCGTTCCCGGTTGACAAGATTAATTTTTAAAATTATTTTTTCGATGATCCAACTGTACGGATGTTAAGATATATCAATTTTAGTCATATCAAAAAATTATTAAAAAATTTGATATTCATTTTGTATGTGAGGATTAGAAAAATCCAGTTAATGTACACCTCCCGACAACGAGACTCGTTTCGGTTGACAAGATTAATTTTTAAAATAATTTTTTGATGATCTAAACCGTACGGATG
>NW_027419795.1:0-53606 GCF_009905375.1 Apium graveolens
CTCGGGTCGAACCGAACCATCCGAATACTCAACCCTGAACATAACTTTATCTTCGAATCTAGGTATGAAGTTGCTATTCAAAACACGGAGAGAGTTTTGTAGAAATTTTTGTTCATTGTGAAGAAGTAATTAATTTTGATATTGATTTGGTAATTAGGTACACTTGGAAGAGTAAGCCTAAATTAAGACATATTCACTAGAATTTGGGATTTGTGTTATGCTAATTGTGTTTAGGATAGGAATATATCAAAAACCCTAGGTAGCCAGTATGTTGCAGTGCTTAATGCTTTTCAAATGCTTAAATTCTTCGTATGATATGAAAATTAGTGAATGAATTAGGATCAATTGAGATTCGGAAGTACTCATAATGATCTAAACCGTAGGCAGTAATTGGAACACTAAACTAGAGAATAAAGAGTGATTTATAGAAGTACACAAGTTGAGCCAAAGTCTCGATTTCATTAATATTCAAAATTTATTTGTGTTAGTTTGTTATCTAGTGCTAAACTTTTATATTTTTATTGACATGAATTAGAAGAACAATGGTGTTTAATAATTAGCAACTTAGAATTAGTCTATGTGGTACCGAATTATTGTACTACTTGTTATAATATGTGTATTTGTTGAATTGTAAAATTACTAACAGTATGGTCAGGTATAGTTTAGGGTTATGATTTAAGATTTAGAGTTAGAGTTTGTAAATATTAATTTGACTTTTGTAAATAAGGGTTGCACTGAAGGTTGCATTTTACTTTATCCAACTTTTCTAATTTATCAACATAAAGAGTTGGACCACTAAATCAATTAATAGGTAAAAAAATTTAATACTAGACTACCAATCACCATTAATTTGAAAAGTGAGAAGTGTAAGAAAAAAATCGGTTTCGGTTCGATCCAATTTTAGACTCGGTCGAACCGAACCATCTGAATGCTCAACCCTGAGTATAACTTTATCTTCGAATCTATGTTATGAAATTGTTATTCAAAACACGAAGAGATTTTTGCATAAAGTTTTGTTTATGTATGAGTAAGACAGTATTGTGTATTTTTGTTTTAAGGTGAAATGAAGCCAGGAATTTTTGTAACGAAGCAAAAAAGATCTCCCAATATTTTAGCGGGTTATACTACTTTTATTTTTAATGTTAAAAGGAAAAGAATAAAAGTGTTTTCTATTTGAATGTCTAGTAGAATTTAAAATAATAAGATACGTCTTTTTTTTCTTAATTTCCTACCTTTCATGGTAGAATCTTTTGTTTCATTTCAAGTTAAAATGTAAACATATAATGTGAACTAACCAAATTTTTCTGACAATTTATTCACTTTTAATATTTTATAAAATTAATGAGCATTTCAATATACACGACTTAATAAATTACATTTACATTTACAAGTATACAAATATACATTTTATGACTAATATAACATAAAACAAAATTAGTTTATATTCTGTTTAATACAAACGAAAATTTGTAATGTGTTGTATATTATATACAAGAGTGATATATAGCACCAAATTCGAATATAATTATCAATTCATGACAATGTATTCACTTCATAAATTAAAAAAAATGAAAATTTTATAACTAAGAAAGTAATTATAACTTAAATTTAAAAATTGTCATATGTTATATAATATAAATTTTTAATATTTTACAGATTATATATATATATGAGTGAACGTAATCTTGAAAGTAAAATGTAATTATATTTTTTAATTTCATATTGAGTTTAATATTTTTAAATTAAATAATATAATGCAACACATTTAAACAATTTTAATTTCACGTGTAATGTAACACTTTTTCCACGATATTGCAAATAGTTCAAAAATAATGTATATACTGTAATACATAGTGGACTTCACTTTCTCAAAGTATTGCATTCGCCATATTACAAATATTTCAAAAATAATATATTGTAATATAAAGTGGGCTTCATTTTCTGTAATTATTAATACCGGTGACTAATTATGATTAATTAACCTTTATTAACTAATATTATAATCGATCCATATTAAATTAAGAACTTTTATAAATTAGGCCCAAAACGGAATTAATTCAAATTACAATTAATCTCAAATTAAAATTTATAGTACCCAAATTAATTGACCATTGCTTGAATAAGGCCTCATTTGGCCATGTATAAGGGTTAATTAACTCGCATTTTGCTCCATTTCACGAATTACGTCAAATTATTCACCAACCAATTTAGACTTTGATTTGTTCGAATTGAATACTTCCCAAAACTATGCCCGAGTTAGAGTTTATTAATACAATTAGTCTGGATAAAACCTAGGTTAAAAGATTTATCATATTAAGTCTATCAAACCAATTTGGCTCAAGTAATAAAAATTAGAAACAATTTTTCAATTAGGATATGAGGGTTTATTAAACCATATTATAATCAATGAAGCTTGAGTTAAAAATTCAGAACAAGTTTTTCAATTAAAATATAAGTGTCTTTTGCTAATTAGGAAATAAAGGTTTATTACCCAAATTCTGCCATTAAGTTCGAGTGCAAGCTGATTCTCCAAGTTAGGGTTTATTACCCAAATCAGATAAAAACCCAATTGATGTATATGAGATTGCAATGCTACATTCTGTCAGTTTGGAGGTATCTGATAATGATGGGCCTAATATTATTTTGGTCAATTTTGGAATTGGGTATTAGTTGGTTTCGGCCCAATAATTTAGTCATTAGAGGAGTGTGTGATGCAATATATATTATACCTTCTTCTTCAGTTACATTTATCAATGAAATGAAATGAATGTTTTACCCTTTTGTGCTAATTAAATGTTTACCTTTTATCTTTACTTTTCCTGCAATTTCCCTTCTGTTCTTTCTTGCTTATCTTAGTTTAATGTTATCAAAAACCAAAAAAAAGTGTCAAGATCATGACAAATGGTATCAGAGCTGGCGAATTCTCAAACATGACCGGCAATGTTTCCGTTAATTTTCCATTCACTCTGTATCCTTCAAATCCATTTCAAAACCCTAATTTCTATACTCCGTAACACATCACCTCTAACAGCTCCATATATCTACCGCCCACTTCAATGACCACCATCTCATCCTCATGTTTACCATACATCAACCACCACCAGAACCACCATATCATTTTTACACTGCTCTCGAAACACCTTATATTACCACGTCATCTCCAATACTGATTTATGATACTACCAAGTTTTTCCTACACCAATCGATAGCCAAGATCACTTAGTTGGATGTGAAACTCCCTCAAATCAGGATAATAATCAAGGAGAAGAAGAGAGTTTTTGATCTGCCCATTCTACATGATGTGTTTGAAGAAACTTCTGAAGCTTGTGAGAGTGGTGCTTAATTTCATAATTCTGTGAAAAGTGAAGAAAATGAGCAGTGGGAGGAAAAATGTTGTTAGGAATATGTTGTGAACTTGATTATAAGTTAAACAAAACACCTTAGTAGATTTAACTTAGTAAATTTGTAGCTTTCAACGGATGATCACTTTCACTATCCGTTGAAATAGTAGCTTATGTAAATAACTTTAGTAGCACATTTCTGCATACTTGTATAAGCTTAGTGATATAGATTTCTGAGAAATATTTAAGTCATGTTAACTACTAGATTGATATGCAAGATAGGTTGGTTAATTATAAATAGATGATGCCTTGTAATCTTGTATAAGTGAAATGGAGTTAACTGTCAAGAAAATAGTCTCAATGGATGTTTCACAAAGCTTCAACGGATGCTCAGATAAAGCTTCAACGGATGATCTACAAAGCTTCAACGGATGATCAACCAAAGTATCAGCGGATGATCAACTACAGCTTCAATGGATGATCCAGTGAAGTTCGAACGGATGTTCAAATTCAAAGAGTAGTGTATAGGGACTTGATAGTCACATGCGTGATTGTATGCGAAAGAAATATGGCAACCTAATTATTGGTTTTCAGAGAACCAAGAAGCATTACCATTTTCATGCAACTAAGAAGATATTCAAAGATGTTGGAATAGAGTAATGAAGTAGCATGGAGTTAGACTATATATAGTTTTGTTTTATTATCTTGTCTAACTGTCATTAAAGTTGGTAATATATAAACAAGTGAAACAAGTAGAACAACTAACTAAGCAAGGCTTATTTCAGAGAAACAGATAAGGCTAAATTTGTAAGAATTTCTCTGTAGTTTTGTTTGTTCAACTTGTAAAGCAGTTGTGAGCTATTCAAAGCTTCACAGAGTTCTCAATCTGATATATATATATATATCTGGTGGATACTTTCAAATCCACTAGAAAGTTTTAAAACGTGTGTTTTATTACTTAGTGATTGATTTATATTGTTTTTTTTATTCCGTATTACTGCAAATTAACACTGTTATATATATTGAGTTAGCACATTTTTAAAATCTAAAAAAGGAAGCCAAAATTCATTCAACCCCCCTTCTGTAGTTCGTGTTGTATTGTTAGGGAATAACAATTGGTATCAGAGCAAGCTCTTGAAGTACAAAGAGTGTAAATATCACAACGATCAACAAGATGACAAAAAGGATATTGGAATGAAAATCTCATTCCTGGATAAAGACAAATATCCCCACTGGAAGGTGAAGATGCATCTACATATTCTTTCCCAAGATGAAGCTTATGTGGACTGCATTGAAAGAGGTCCTCATGTCCCTATGAGAGGTGCTACAGGTAATGAACCATCAGTTCCAAAACCTAGGCATGAATGGTCTGATCCTGACATTGAACAAGTCAGGAAAGATAAGAAGGCCATGAAATATACTGTTTAATGGTGTTGATGGTGATATGTTTGTTAACATCATTAACTGTAAAATAGCCAAAGAAGTTTGGGATACAATACATATCATTTGTGATTGTACTGAGCAAGTGAGGGAGAACAAGATGCAGCTTCTGATTCAACGATATGAACATTTTCACTGTGAAGAAAGTGAGTCACTCATTGATATATTTAATAGATTTCAAAACAACTGAATGCTCTAAAACTGTATGGAAGAGTCTATCAGACAAAAGACTTCAACCTCAAGTTCCTTAGATCTTTCCCAAAAGAGTGGAAGCCAATGACAGTCTCATTGAGAAATTCACAAGAATACAAGGAGTTTCACCTTGGAAAGACTGTATGGCATCCTGAAAACCTATGAGCTTGAAATAGAGCAAGATGAAAGGATGGAGAAAGGAAGGAAAAAGGGAGGATCCATTGCACTTGTTGCTGAGTTGGAAAAGGAGAAAGAGATGAATGTGGAAGCTGTTGAGTCTACGTCAAAGGTATGTGAAAGCAAGGGTAAAGGGCTGCTAGCTGAAAATGAAGATCAGTTGAGCCAAAGATGACATGGATGATAATGATGAACATCTAGCATTCTTATCAAGGAGATTTTCCAAGCTTAAATTCAAGAAGAATTTTGGAGCAGCCAAGTCAAACAAAAACATGGTTGATAAGTCTAAATTCAAGTATTTCAAATGTGGCTTGGCAGGTCATTTTGCTAGTGAGTGTAGAAAGTCTGATTCTAGCAAAAAGAAGTTTGAGCCTATTGAATATAGCAGAAATACTTTGAGTTGCTCAAGCAAAAGGAAAGGCTTTTATTACACAAGAAAATGACTGGGTTGTAGATGGATTGGATGAAGATGAGAAACAAGCTATGCCAATCTAGCCTTAATGGCCAAATCAGATAAACAAAGACCAGTTCTTCAAGAAATCAGGTAATCATAACTAACATAGCATATTTATCTAAAGCTGAGTAGTAATAATACAATAAATGACATGTCTACTGAATTATATCACCTGCGTGTTACACTTAAGTCCCTCACTAAGGAAAATGCTAAAATTAAAGAAACAATTTGAATTTAAGTGAGAGGAATAATGTGCTAGAGTCTCAATTTATTGAATTTGAAAAACTGAGAATTCAGTGTAAAATTGCTAAGGATGAATTAACTGAGTCCTTGAAGAAATAAGAGATTTAAAGAAGCGGCTTGAACGTGAACATGAAGTGATCAAGGCATGGAAATCATCTAGAGATGTTCATGCTCAATCACTAAAGTTCAAGGTATTGAGTCATTTTATGATACAACCTGGAAAAAGAGTAAAGAGAAGTTTGAATTCAATTTGATTGAAGGATTGTCCAACGGATGTGGATATGACAGATGATGAATGTCATCCGTCGAAGACCAAATGGACCATTCGTCGAAAGACAAGGAACCACATCCGTCGACTGAGAAAAAGCCAGGTTAGCAAAGCCAAGCTAGCTAAGTTGAATGAGAAATAATCTAGTCAGCTTCTAAAAACTTTATTCCAGGAGAATTAAGTCAAGTGAGAAAAAGAAAAGAGGAGTTTAATGTTGGGCATCTGTCAATCAAGAAATTGAATGACAGATTAGAAAAGATTGAGAATAAGCAGAAACAAAAAGGAAAAATATATGAATAGGAAGGTAGGAATCAACAAACATAACAACTACACACCTAATAAATATGCACCTAGAAAAATATGTGTTAAGTGCGGTAGTTTTAATCATTTTTTCTGTTAATTTGCAAGCTTTGTTATGCACCACTCCCATGTCTGCACCCTCTTCTTTCCCAACATGACTACCATGCATGCCATGCCTATGAATGCTATACCTACTCGGAATATAAATGCACAATTTACTAATATGCCATTTGCACCTAATCCTTATTATGCTGCATTTAGTATGCCTCAAATGCATTTAGCATGCCTTACTGGAATAACATGTTTGCAAATAGCATGCCTTTTTATGTAAATTAAAATGTGCATGATAATTTTGTGTTAATGGCTGGTCTCAAAGTTCCAACTCAAATGACTAAGGGATGAATCTGAAATCCCCAAGTCAAATGAGGGTCAAACCTAATAACCAAAGAAAAAGGGTAACAAGGCAGGACCAAGGAAACTTGGGTACCAACAATCAACTTGATTTGATTTTGATGTGTGCAGGGAAACAGAAAGAATCTTTGGTATCTAGATAGTGTTTGCATCAAGGCACATGACTGGAGATTATACCCTGCTCACTGAGTTCAAGGAAAGAAGCTGGCCCAAGTATTATTTTTGGAGATGATAGCAAGGGTTATACTGTGGGATATGACTTGATTTCAAAGGATAATGTCATAATTAAAGAGGTTTCCTTAGTGGATGGACTCAAGCACAATTTATTGAGTATCAACCAGCTTTGTGATAAGGACAACTCAGTCACTTTAATTCTGAATACTGTGTTGTGGCTAACAAAAAGAGAAACAAAGGGTTCTTACTGGAGTGAGAAGAGGTAATATGTACCTAGCTGATTTTAACTCATCAAATGAAGAATCAGTAACTTGTCTTCTCAGTAAGCAAGTCAAGATGAAAGTTGGTTATGGCACAAGAAGTTGTCCCATCTAAACTTCAAGACCATGAATGAGCTAGTCAAGAAAGAATTGGTTAGATGTATTCCTCAAGTAGAGTTTAATAAGGATGGATTATGTGATGCCTTCCAGAAACGAAAAGCAGATTAAAACATCATTTAGAAAGAAGCTTGATTCAACAATTGAAGAACCTTTGTAACTGTTGTAACTGGATTTGTTTGGACCCGTCAATGGGTGTTGTCTATATCAAGGAAAAGATTTTGCCTACTAATTGTAGATGATTTCTCAAAGTTCTCTTGGACATATTTTCTGAAATCCAGAGATGAAGAGAGTGGAAATCATCATCAATCACATAAGGCAAGTCAATAATCATCCTGACTTCAAAGTAAAGAAGAATCATGAGTGACAATGGAACTGAGTTCAAGTATTCTGTGATGAGATCATTTTTTGAATAGAATGGGATTATGCATGAGTTTTTTACAGTTAGAACCCCATAACAATATGCAGTGGTGAAAAGGAAAAATAGATCTCTAATTGAAGCTGCAAGGACAATGCTTGAAGAATCAAAGTTACCAACATATTTTTGGGCTGAAGCTGTGAATACTGCATGCTACACTCAGAATATTTCTTTGGTTAATCAAGCCAAATACATAACTCCTTATCAGTTGTTTAAGAATAGGAAGCCAACTCTAAATTTCTTACATGTCTTTGGCTGTAAATGCTACATCTTAAGAAATCAAATTGATCAACATGAAAATTTTAATGCCAAAGCAGATGAAGGAATCTTTGTTGGATATGCTGTTGGAAAAGCATATAGAGTCTACAATCTAAGAACCAACATTGTTATGGAATCAGTACATGTTGTGTTTGATGATAAAAAGATTGAAGGACTGTAAGATGGAGATTTCCATGAGAGCCTCAATTTTGATAATATGGAGATGATATGTAAAGATAGTGATGATGATAGTGATCAAGAACCAATATCCAAGGACAATATAGAAAAGTCTACAAATAATGAAGCACATAACTCAACATCCATTGATAGATCAAGTGCATCATCTGTTGAAAGACAATCTGTATCATCCGTCGACAGGGATAGAACATCATCTGTCGACAGACAAAGAACAACATCCGTTGATCCCTCAATAGGATTTGGGAGTCAAGTAAGATCACAATCGGAAAGAACCCCTTTTTCAAGTCAAAGATCCATAAACTCAGGGGGAGTTTCTAATCATCAAAATTCGACAAATCATCAAGACAACAATCAAGTCTCTTCATCTAGAGCTAATCTACCACAACAGAGAAAATGGACTAGAGATCACCATTTTGAGCTCATTATTGGTGATGCATCTTCTAGAGTTCAAACAAGGAAAGCAACTCAAGAAGAATGTCTGTATAGCAGCTTTCTTTCTAAGGAAGAACCAAAGAAGGTAGAAGAAGCTCTGTTGGATCCTGATTGGATTTTAGCTATGCATGAGGAGCTAAACCAATTTGAAAGGAACAAGGTATGGAAGCTGGAACCCAAGACTAAAGGAAAGAATCAAATTGACACCAAGTGGGAATTCAGAAATAAGATGGATGAAAATGGCATAGTTGTCAGGAAAAAAGCTAGATTGGTTGCTAAGGGCTACTGTCCACAAGAAGGGATAGATTTTGATGAAACTTTTGCTCCTGTTGCAAGACTTGAAGCCATCAGAATTTTCTTAGCCTATGCAGCCCATGCCAATTTTAAAGTATATCAAATGGATGTCAAAAGTGCCTTTCTTAATGGAGATTTGGAGGAGGAAGTCTATGTTAGTCAGCCTCCTGGTGTTGAAGATCTAAATTTTCTAGAATATGTATATTATCTGTTGAAAGCACTTTATGGATTGAAGCAAGCACTTAGATCCTGGTATGATACTTTGTCAAAGTTTCTCTTAGAAAATCCTTCACAAGAGGTACTGTTGAGAAATCTCTATTCTTTAGAAATGTTAATGGCTCCAGTATACTTGTTCAAATTTATGTAGATGATATTATATTTGGCTACACAGATGAAAAAATTTGCAAAAAGTTTTCCAAATTGATGCAAAGTAAGTATGAAATGAGCATGATGGGAGAACTAACTTACTTTCTTGGTTTACAAGTTAAGCAAGTTAGTAATGGAATATTCATTAGTCAAACCAAATATATTTATGATGTTTTAAAGAGTTTGATCTAATGGATTGCACATCTGCAAAAACTCCCATGGCCACTGCAACTAAACTTGAATTGAACATTACTGAAAAGTATGTGGACATTCCAAGATATAGAGGCATGGTTAGCTCACTTTTGTACTTAACAGCTAGTAGGCCAGATATAATATTTGCTACTTGTCTTTGTGCTAGATTTCAAGCTGATCCTAGAGAATCTCACTTAGTAGCTATTAATAAAATTTTCAGATATCTCAAGGGCACACGAAAATATGGCATTTCGTACCCTAGATATTCTGGTTTTGATCTAATTGGTTATTCAGATGCAGATTATGCAGGTTGTAAAATAGATAGAAAAAGTACAACAAGAACTTGTAAGTTTCTAGGAAACAAGCTAGTATCCTGGTTCAGTAAAAAACAAAACTCAGTTTCTACTTCTACAGCTGAAACTGAGTATATTGCTGCTGGTAGTTGATGTGCACAGATTTTATGGATGAAAAACCAATTGTTGGACTATGGTCTACAAGTGGACAAAATTCGTATTTTCTATGATGACACAAGTGCAATTGCCATCACTGAAAATCCAGTACAATATTCAAGAACAAAGCACATAGATATCAAGTACCACTTCATTAGGGAGCATATAATGAATGGCACTGTGGAGCTTCATTTTGTTCCAAGTGAGAAGCAACTTGCAGACATCTTTACCAAGCCACTTGATGAATCCACCTTCTCTAGGTTGGTAAGTGAGTTAGCAAATACTCTCTTTCTGTAACTAAACTCAATCACGGGAATGGCACTTGTAGTCAAGATTATGTCCTCAACTGGCTTGTCTATGAAAAGAACAACTTTGTAGCTTTGCTGAACAAGCAGATTCTGACATCTGAAGATTATCACAAGATGATGGACTTCATACTGAATTGCAGATTGAATTATGCCATGCTTGAATCCCCAACCATCTACTATGAAGTTGTTGAGGAAATCTGGACTACTACAGTGTTCAACCCCAATGACAAGACTATTACCTTTACTCTCAAAGGTAATGAACACTGTATCAACTGTGATGTAACTGAAAAGTGCTTTAAATTACCTGAAAATAACACACTTGCTCCACACACAGACACTGATGTGAGTAACATGCTAGTCTCCATGGGTTATGCTCTAATTGCCACTAAGTTAGGTGAAGTAAGAAGCCTTAGAAAAGAATGGAGTTTCTTGTGTGACTCTTTTATCAAAGTATTTTCTGGTAAAGTAAGTAATTTTAATGTTGTATCTTATTCACTTGTGCACATGCTTTATATGCTTCTTAGTGATAAGTACCTCAACTTTAGCACTTATGTCATGTTTGAGATAGGGAGTAAGTTAGGGGATATTTGGAAGAGGTCTAAAAATATCTATTATGCTAGATTTTTCATGATGCTAGCTAATTTTTTTTATGAGAATCTCTCAATTGAAAACCCAACAAATAAGCTTGTTGGGTCCAAGAGAGAAGAGTTATTGCTGATCTTAACAGGACCAATCATCACAAAGATGTTCCACTTGTATACATGCCCATCATGGAATAGCCTCAGGTAAGTGAGGTAAACATCCCTATATCCACTACTTCTCAACCTATTTATTTCCCTTCAACTGTGGCAATGGCATCTGTGAATGTGACCAAACAGATGCCTACCCAAGCCACCAAACCAAAAATTTCTAAATCAAAATCAGAGAAAGCCCCCTCTGGTTTCTCTCAAAAGAAACCAGTTGCAAAATCTACCAAACACCAAGAGGGGAGTATGAAGGAGAGTGAATTGGGTGAGGGACAGGGTGAACATCAAATAAGCCCTAAGGATAAGGTTGGAGAGGTGAGTGTTTCCCAGCCTAGCCACACTGCAGTTTCCCAACAAACTGCAGTGCTTAAAAAGGACTTAAGCTCATTACTAGTTGCATCCTCCCAAAAGGATGTAACTATTGAACAAAACTCTCAGCCAAGAGCACAGGCCAAGAGGGTAAGGGACATTGGCTCACCCCAAACATATGCCAGATAGAAGAAATCTAAACCAACTGGGGATATACAGGGTGCACACACAGTGCCTACTGCAGTCAAAAACTCAGTACATGCACCATCACAAAGTCAGCTTGATGTGGCTCCAACAAATGTGGAGTCACGGCCAAATTCATTAATTGTAGAAGCACCTAATACACCAAATTCACCCATACACTCATTGGATGTAGATATGATTCATACATTACTTCCAAATTCTCCATCTTTAACTCTCTTGGAGAAGCCAAAATCCAACAAGTGAGCATCATCTTTTATATGATTTGTTGGCTCACATGCCATTTCTTTCTGAGTCTACTGAAACATCTGTGCAAAATCTCAAATCAATCACCACAGATGCAACCGTAGTCTCTACTCTAAACTCATTCATTTCTTCTATCTCGACGGATGTTGTTCATCCGTTGACAAGTGATTGTCCTTCGACGGATGTTCTTAACAGCAGTCATCCGTTGACACTTAACATGACTGCTTCAACGGATGTTCCTCATCGGTTGACAGTCATTGCACCACTTCAAATCTCAACAATTGTTACAAGTACAGATGACCTAGTAGTATTACAATCATTCTTAGGACTGAGGGAAGGAAGTGAATTGAGTGAGAGGCTGGGTTGCTCCCAGGCAAAAGGAGAGGAAAAGAGTTATAAAATACAGGCTATTTCTTCTAGCCTGGCAAAAGAGAGTGAGAGGAGTCCTAGCTTAGTAGGTGAAGGTGAGGGTGTGAAGGTGGTGAGCCAAAGGGAGCCCTTGATGCAAGAATATAGAGAAAATGAGAGAAATGCAGGTACAGGAGAAATAAGGATGGACATCATTGTTAGTGAGTCAATGAATACCAGTGATGCAGACAAAGAGAAACTATTTCAGCATGATCAAGTTGTCATAGATTCCATCTATTTGGATGCTGAGACATTTACTCATCCTGTTACGACATATCAACTTTTTGCTGGACAGGGCAATGAGAATGCAGAAAAGATGCTTAACTTGCTGCATACAACTGCTTCAATGTAAAGAGTAAAGGATGCCATCTGAGCCATGCCTCCCATGGCTGGTGATATTGATTATGAAACTGGTGAGTCTTAAGAGTTCTTTGGAGATGAAGATGGTGATGGAGAAGTATTCATGGACATAGGGGGAGAAGCATGCCCTAGCTCTAGATCAAGCATTCTACCTTGGATGTTTTCTAAAGAGTGTGATAAACAACATTTCAAGACAACTCTATTTAACATCATTCAACAGACACACATTGCTCTTCAAGCCACCACTAATTCTATCACCAAAGCTTCTACAGGCACACCTCAACTCTCTACAACTACATCAAATACAAGCTCTTCAACATAATTAAGAAGTCACTTCAATCAAAACAAAGATCGACCAAGTCAAGAAGAGTGTCTCTGAAAGATTGGATGCTACATTTCCAAATACAACAATGATTGACATCAACATACAGTTGAGAAGGAATTCTAATCTTGCAACTAAAATGGAATCCCGGGACACTAGACTGAAAGAAGTTGAAGCTTCTCTCACAGCTATTCATCTACATCAAGCACATCAAACTCAGTTTCTACAAAAGCTGGTGGTTGCACAAACTTCCACCTCCAAAACCAGATGAAAAAAGCTGTTGGCAAGGTCCATAGCAATTTACAAAGATCCATCTGATTCAGTACAAAAGAAGAGAATTGCCAAAATTTACATGAAATGAAAAGAGATTTGTGTGGTGGCTAGACACCCTCAGTATGCAGCACCAAAAAGGGAAGACAAAGAAAGAATTAAGCAAGAAAAGAGGCAGGCTGCTTTAGATGCTAATAAGCTCAAACAGAAGAAAGAGCAAGCTGATATAGTAGCCAAGCTCCAAGCTGTGAAAGCTGCAACTGAAATCTCTGAAAAACCACATGTAATTACTGAACCTCAAGATCAGCAAATGCAAAGTGAACCTCAACAGAAAAGGAAATTCAGATACAAGCTTCATTCTAAAAGAAAATTGGACTTCAGTGATGCACTACGCCATAAGTGCACATAGGCAACGGTTTTTATCCAGTGTTGCACGAAAAGCATTGCATTATCTACAAAATTTTCAGTTTATTGCAACACAGTGGTGAAAGCGTTGCAGTACATTTAAACTACCGTTGTTAATAACTGTTAGTGTTACGCATCAAGCAACAGTAGAGGTCATAGCGTTGCATTAGATATTTTTTTTAATAAATTCTGACATGGAAAATAAATCTGAGGTAGCATGTTGGGGACCCACGGGTGCTGATGTGTCTTGCCACGTTAGTATTTTGGGCCCCACATGTGGGACCCACTGGTGACGTGGCATGCTGAAGTGGCATCAGTGGGTCCCACATGTGGGGCCCAAAATACTTACGTGGCATGCTAACGTGGCACACAGTGGGGCCAACTTGCTGACATGGCAGCTGGTGTGGCACTTCAGGCGTTGCATTTGCTTTCTTGCATTGTAGTAGGTTATTTAGTGTTGCCTTAGTTATTGTACTATTCTTAAAATTTATTTGTTATATTCATGTTCTAATTTTTTTTGAATAATTTTTAATTGATCCAACCGTACGGATGTTGTTTCCTTCTAGTTTTAAGATGTGTAATTTTTTTAAAAATAAATAAATTTTATTACGTGTTTTTTTAATAGTCAGACCCCGGTGCACACGGGTTCACATTACATAGTCTTGTTCCGGGTGGTGATTCTATTTTTTATAAAAAAAATCAACGATCCAACCGTACAGATGATGATACCTACTAATTTTAGAGATGTCTAAATGTTTTTTAAAAAAATTAGATTTTATATCGTGTGTTTTTATAATAGTAAAATTACGGCCAACACGGGTTCCTATAACCAAGACTTGTCCCGAGTGGTGATTCTATTTTTTTAAAATTCTTGTTCAACGATCCAACAGTACGGATGATGTTACCTTCTAACTTTAGAGATGTTTAAATTATTTTTAAAAAATTAGATTTTATATCACGTGCTTTTTAATAGTCAAATTACGGTCAACACGGGTTCTTGTTACCTAGTATTGTCCCGAGTGATTATTCTATTTTTTTAATTTTTGTTCAACGATCCAACCATACGGATGATGATACCTACTTATTTTAAAAATGTGTAAATTTTTTTAAAAAAAATTATATTTTATACCGTGTGTTTTTATGATAGTCAAATTACGGTCAACACGGGTTCCTATAACCAAGCCTTGTCCCGAGCGGTGATTTTATTTTTTTAAAATTCTTGTTCAACGATCCAACCGTACAGATGATATTACCTACTAATTTTAGAGATGTGTAATTTCTTTTAAAAAAAATTAGACTTTATATCGTGTGTTTTTATAATAGTCAAATTATGGTCAGCACGGCTTCCTTGTAGATCAAATTATGGTCAGCACAGCTTCCTTGTAGATTTTTGTCCCGAATGATTTCGATTTTTTTAAAAATTCTTGTTCGATAATTCAATTATACAAATAATATTTCCGATTAATTTTATCATTGTCGTGTTATTTTGACATATATATTTTATATTAGTTATACAATTTTCTTATAATATTTAAAATTGTAAATATTTAATAAAAAAACTGAAAAAAATAATTAAATAATGTTGAGACACAGATCTACACACTTTCCCAGGCCAAAAAATTGGGCGGCTATTTTCCTCCTAACAAAATTCACTATCTTTCCTTTCTCACGGTTACTTTTCTTCTCTCCTTCTCACTCTTTCTCACTCTCTCCTTCTCACTATTTCTCTCTAAATCTGAGCTGATATTTGAGCGGCCAAATATCTGAGCTGATATTCGAAGGCTGATATTCACTCTCTCATTCTCACTCTTTAAACTCTTTCAATTGGTAAGTATGGGAAATGTTTTTCTAAATCTGAGCTTCCTTTTCTAAATCAGGGCAACATTTTATAAATCTATGCTTCGTTTTCAACTTGCAGATACTTTGGGGGCTTTACATTGGTGGATTTTGCAGGTAATTTTGCAGATATTTTGAACTTTTTTCGATTTAGGGTTTATTTTTAGGGCTTTTGATTTGGGGCTTTAGTATTTCGATTTAGGGTTTATTTTTTAGGGCTTTTGATTTGGGGTTTATATTTTCCGGTATTTCAAACTTATGATTTAGGGTTTCTTTTCTCTGTGTTTTAGGCTTGTATAATAATGTATGTATAACTGTAATTTAGTTTGATTTGATTTTGAATATTTATCGATGTTGTATTCTGTGTTTGATAGGGGGATTTATATCACCGGAAGTAGCTTGATTGGTGCTGCGATTAAAGCGCTTGGTATTACTTCGAAGAATCTCATCAGGTTATACTCGAATCCTAGCTTTGCATATTTGTGGGCATTGTTATTTTGATATGATTTTGCGGATTATTTTAGTAATAAACTTGATCTATTTTGGATTGTGCATTGCTGGTGATGTATGTACTATTTTTATTTGATTTCATGTTTTATTTAGGAACAATTTTAGCCCTATGCTTCTTCTGCTATTAATTTACACTCACTTCTCTCTTTTTACAATAGTATAAATAAAGAAAGATGTCATGATCATATGTTATTCAGTTTTACAACAATAGTGATGATTTTAGATTGTAATGTTAACACTTTGAAGTTTATGTTCTTCTGTTGTACTTTAATCTATGAATTTTATGTTCTTCTGATGTATTTTTATTTTTAATGTTAATGGATGCAGTAGCTTTCTTTTCACTTTTAGTTCCCCTTGAGAAGCTTTGTTTATATTTCTATGCACTTGTGTTCATCATTAGTTTTCAATTTAATGTCAATAGCATTGAAGATTAGAATCAGAAAGTTGAAGCAACAGGAAAAATTACTAGTGAGCTTAGAAAGTCTTGGATAACTGAAATGTTATTATATTTATTTCATTACATCAGGTTACTGTATAACTCTTATTTTATTATACCGCATTGACTTGCAAGTAATCTAAAATTACTAAAGTAAATGCATTGATAATAATAGAATTATATACTCGCCATTAGGATAATAAGGCTCATCAACCTAAAATTCCTTTATGTACCAGTAGACTCCTTTGGTCTCACCTTCATCTTTCTCGACATAAATGCATTCCTTCATTTCTCTATACATTACCTTGAGAATTGGAGTCCCGTCATACTGATAATAGTTTCCCAGTAAGCGCTTCATTGCCTCTTTTGCACCTCCATTTACTTTCATTACTCTCTTGTTACTTGTACCGCCATATGTCTTGTTCAACTATTTCTAAACTACTGCATGCCACATATTACTTCTTGTACACCTTGTGTTATTCGCAGGCTCTCTGTTAGTCAAGTATAAAACCTTAAGTTCATTGTCACATCTACTCTATTTTTTTTAGGTGAAGATAGGTTCAAACTAAGTTTAGACATTCGTAATGGACTCTGAGAGTAACGTTTGGATAGGACTACCAAGATATAGTGCAGAATACGGACAAGGGGTGACAGCTTTTTTAGATAATGCCTTCCCAATTTGTGTGAGGGGCAACAAAATGAAGTGCCCTTGCAAAAACTGTATTGATCGTAAATGGCATACAAGAGAGGTCATCAATGACCATCTTGTTTGTAGTGGTCCTTCCCTAACACATGTCAAATGGATTTATGAAACTTCACAATGAAGCCAAAGGTTAGTAGTAACTTCATAGATTACGAAACAAGGATGTAGTTTGGGAATAACTTAGACGAGATGTTCAAGTGTATGGGTAAAAAGTGGGAAAATTGTGAAGGAAGACCAAATGCAGAGGCATAAAAGTTTTATAGAAGGGTTGAGGAAGGAAAACAACCATTATTCCCGAGATGTAATAACTTTTCTCGATTAGGTTTCATAATGAGACTCTATCATTTAAAGTGTGTTCATGGAATTAGTGAGTCCGCATTTGGGGAGTTGCTTAAGCTAATGAAAGAAGCATTTCTTGAAGCCCACCTGCCGTTGTCCTTCAATGCTGCAAAGAATGTCATTAAGGATTTAGGTTTTCATTATGAGAAAATACACGCATGCCCAAATAGCTGCATGTTATATTGGGCAGAAAATAAAGTTAAAGATGAATGTCACACTTCTGGAGTTTCAAGGTGGGTTGTACAAGAGAAAAAAGGCAGCGGTGTTAATAACGAGCTGGAGAAGTTGATTCACAAAGTGCCGGCAAATGTAATAAGGTATTTTCCACAAAAGCCAAGGTTGCAAAGAATGTTCATGTGCAAATAGTTTTCCAAGATTATGACATGACATGCAGTGGGACGTAAAAAGGATGGGAAACTAAGACACCCGGTTGATGGCGAGGCTTGGAAAATGATGGCAGTTGTTGTCAAATGATAAGCAAGCCATGGCTCTTGTGGAAGATTGTGCTCCTAGTTATTTAGTGAACTTCTACATCAACAATATTGTTGACAAACAAATTAAGCCGGCTCCTCAAATGCAACCTCATGTGATCACTCGGCCTAGGGAAAACTTCATCCAAGGTATTTATATATGTAATGTTTAATTCACATATAATGGTATGTACACTGAATTCTAAAGTATTTTATTGATAATTGTTACAGCTTCCCCTGAGAAACCGCTGAAGCGTAAGTTTGTTATCACACATCAACTCCAGCAGCAGAAAAAGAAAATGTATATCTCTCTCTCTGTATGCATGATGATTTTATTGTGTGTGCAATAATTTTATTAATTGTTTTCTTGCTTATTGTTTAGCCCTAATTGATAAAGATTGTGTTTTTATTATTGTTTAAAGTGTTTGATATGATAATCAAGAATCTTGAAGCTAATCTTTAGTTGGGTTGCTTTAATTTTGCGCTAGCTTTTATTTTTAAAGATCAAAGATGTTATTTTTTTCATTAAGGTGGTGCTTTATGTGTATAGCAGTGAGTAATGTGCATACAATTTGTATATATTGTGAGAAAGAAGTTAATCATGCATTTTTTAATTTAAATATATATTGTTTCTGATTAATTCCAAATGACCTCATCTGTTAATCATGCATTTTCTAATTTAAATGTATATTGTTTCTGATTAATTAAGTCCAAACGACCTCATTTGTTAATCATGCATGTTCTAATTTAAATGTATATTGTTTCTGATTAAATCCAAACGACCTTCATACAGATCTGTTAATTATGCTTGAGTCTTGCGTCTTTATTTAAAATAAATAAAATATGCGAAATTTAAATATTAATTCGGCTATATGCTCAATCAATCATTTTTCAGATGATCGTGAATGATGCGTTTTATTTTCTAATATTCAGTAACTTTCACTAATAATCATATACTATATAATTTCTCATTATTATCATCCCAATAAAGTAGTCGATTAATCATGCATTTTTCTGACTTATTTATCTACACTTGTAGTTACCACCACCATCACTGTTCCCCATGTTTCTCAAAAGAAACATGGAAAAAGTGAAAAAGGCTCGATGTAGAGGGGATGTTGATAAAATGGTATTATTCAGTTATTACCTTTGCTTTTGATCGATTAGTCACCTTTTCTGATTTTCACCTATTTGAATTTATAATCTATTTAATTGTATACTGATGTCTTGTAGTTGCCACCACCTCCACCACTATGCGAGTATGAAAAGTAAAAACTAGATAACATGAGGGCAAATAATGAAGTTTATAAATTACTAGGGTTTCCTCAGATGGTTTCTACTTTTAAAGATGCAGTGGAGTTGAGTAGTAAATTAAAAGGTAAAAAAGGGAAAGAGACAGCTATTGAGGAAGACGACTCACAATATGTTCCGGCAAACGAAGAGGACGTTGAAAGCGATGATCGTCTGAGGTATACGTTATTTGATTAATTGTTTTTTGGTTATTGTTGGCTTAATTCACTTTAATACCAAGTATGGTTAATTAATTCTAAATACAAATGGCAGGACATTGAATCTGTTAAGCAAAAGAAAATTGATGTTGGGCCAAGGACTCGTTCCCGAGCCAGCCCCTGGAAAATCTGGCACTGCAACTGAGAGGGCAGCTACAAGGGCTTATCGTTCACAACCTGTTAAACTAACATCCACCAATATTTTTAGATAGTCAAGCAATGATGGACCAGCTCCTAGTACGGTTGCTGATTCGCATTATGAGACCGTCAAATGAATAATGATGAAGCTCCAATGAATGAGAATGTTGTTGAATTCGAAATGGAACAGAATGTAGATGTGAAAGTCTAAGAAGGTAACATGTATTTGTTTTTTTGGTTAATTGTCATTTTACGTTTAGTAATACAGTTTCACTGATCGTGCCTTATTTTATTTGTACCTGGTATATTAAGTACGTGCTCCTTAGAGAATGTAGAGGACCGAGAAAAATGACTTGGGTTCATGGAAGGAACCCTAATGAGAAAGTGGTCATCTCTTTGATTGCAAAGAGTTAAGCAAGTTCGTATATAGAAGGAGATATAGCAGAGCTAAGTAATTTCTTGGGGACATTGGCAAGGGATAATGTGTCGCTGACTTATATCAATTGGCACGTTGTTCCCGATCAATTGAAACAGAAATTGTGGGAGTATAATCTGGTGATTTCTATGCTCTATAATATAGATTAAATCACTTTCCAAATTTCTACATTATATTAATAAATTATAGTCATTCTTTTTATGCTTAATATATTACAGGGCAAGTATGTTATTCCCGGTGAAGGAAGGAAATGGGTTTATACTACCCTTATTAATGCATGGAAACTATACAAGGCTCGTGTAAAAAAAGCTCATTACACTAAATACAACATTGATGAGGACAGACTGGATAATAGACCAAACCGGGTCCCATTGGAGGATTTTAAAATGTTGTTAAAGTACTGGGGGATAGGCGGTTCAGGTAGAAAATAGAAAAATCTTAATTACTTAAATAGTTGCTTAACAGAAACTGGCATGATCCGTGTACTTGTTTTTATTTTATGAAAATTGGTCTGATCTGTGTATTTTGTTGTAATTTTACAGAAATTGGCTAGGGAAAATGCCGAGCATCATAAGTCATTGGTTGAGACGCACACGTTGGGTCGTAAACCTATTGCCCTAGTTGTTGAAAATTTGGTATTTTTATTCATTTTGCAAGTTTATTTTTAACACAATAATTTACATTATGGTTGTTTGTTATCGTAAATAGGTAAATATATTTTATCGTGTCCTTTTAGGTATGCTTGTGTTATGTAAGAATTTTTATATATTATTTATAACATGATGGGTGTTTTATTTAAGTGTGATTGTTTTATTAAAGTGTGGTTGTTAAATAGATTTTTGTTTGTTTAGGGAAACAAAGATTAGTCTAAAGTTAAGTTTTTTTATCTATATGACAGTAGGAGTACTAAATAGTTAATACAAACATATTTCCAGGTTAAATGTCTCCTGCATCCACACTTAAAAATCTTGTTTCCTTTCTATTTTTACTGATATTAGGTTTGCCGCATGCTGTCCTCTGAAGGATATCTACTCACGCATGCATCTCTTTTAACTTAGTTCTAAAAGAATGGAACAAACATTCAGAATTTGACGTAACAACTTATTGCTTCAAAGACCTATATTAATATGAGCTAAACTCGCTTCTTTTGTGTGGAACCCTTGTTTCCTGATGCATAACAAATCATAACCATGGTGAATGTACACTTGCTCAAGTGTATGAAAATTTGAAGATATTATAAGAAATAATAGCTTGGAAAAAGATGAGTCACTTAACTCAGAGGCAATAAGCCTGACATAGATTAAATGCATTTTCTGAGTAGCCTCTTGTATCAATCAGACCACCAAACCATAACAGGCATCCACTTTTGTTTGTAGCATTCATATTTGAATAAGCTGTGCAATTACATTTCTTCAGGCATTCTATTTCACATTTTGCTTTAAGTGCCTGTGTATCTTATGTTTTGAATCTGTTTCTATAGTATGGTTGCAACTTTAAGTCTTTTTCGATAAACGATTATGTCTTGATTGTACAGTCATAGTTTTATGTCTTTTTCTTGTCTAAATTCTGTAATGCTGAATATTACTCCATCTGTATTGATCGAGATCGATCAATCTTTAAAAACCACGATTTTGCGCTGATCAGCTTAGTATATTTGATTATTTAAATACCCCTGTTTTTCAGGCATTTAAAGGACTAATTTTGTACATTTTTGACAAAAAAGGCTGATCCGAATCTTGAGCATGCAAGTGATGCTCAAATATATTCAATCACTCATAAGCGAGAAGAAGGGCGGGAATACAAGTCAAATACTGAACAAATAAAGGAAAAACTTGTAAGTATATTTTATTGTATAGAGGCAGTTTATATTAATGGCATATTTAGCTACTGCACTAGCCAATTTTTGCAGGCAAAAATTCAGAAGTTGATGGAAGAGGGAAATGAGGCTGAAGCAAATATAGTTGCTTCTGATGGAAAGGCCCATGCACCTAACTGGCTACTTGGAAGGACCGGTACTAAGTGGGTCTCGACGTCAACTAAGGCCTCAACTGCACAGCAAGTGCAAGAGTTAACTGAAAAGATAAGCGTCCTTGAGAGCGAATTGGAGGCCAAGTTCAACAGGAAATTGCAGGAGAACATGGCTTGAATGGTGAAAAAATTGGGAGAAGTAAATCCTGGTATGACATTCAATCTTGAAGACGTATGTGCCACGGTTTCCAGTGATCAAGAGAAAAATGGTACTCCAGTCACTCAAGGCACTCAAGGCGCAACTTCTTAGTGACTTTGTTCTTTGGTATTTCTGTTCATTTGAAGAAAGATTTGATGTACTTTTAGTGTTTTAAATTTATAATTGGGTGTATGTAGTTTGGTACTTTCGTATGTTTAGAATTTGTTGGATGCGGGCTGTTTATGTTGGATGCCCGATAGGGCTGTTTTTGTTAGATGCCTAATAAGGCCGTATTATTGGATGCCACTCATGGCAGGTATCATGTAAAAACAGACCAGTTATGTCCAAATTTTATGTTTGCAAGTGTTGCATTTCCAGAATATTATGTTGCATATTGCATTATATTGTGTTGCACTTGATTATAATACTGTTGCAATTTTAAAAATGGTGTTTCATAAAGCTATATATATTGTTGTAATTGAATGAAATTGATATGGCATATGCACTAACATGGTGTTGCATAAACAAAGTGGGTCCCACATATGACGTGGTAATATGGGTCCCATTGCTGACGTGGCAAAGTGGGACCCACAGCTAACGTGGCAGGTGGACCCATGCTGACATGGCATGCCGACGTGGCATGTTGACGTGGTTATTTTTGCTGACCTGGCATCTGATGTGTCACTTGCCACGTAGGACCTGGTTTAGTGTCCTGTCATGCCTTATGCAACACTAAGTGTTGTTGCCAATATTTGCCTCTACTGTTGCAAAATCAGCATAATGCAATACTTAGAGGTGTTGCACAAAATATTGTATTAGGTGTATAAGGCCACTTCCACATTGGCAACCCCCCTTGTTGTTCCCTATTACCTTATGCAACATCATTTGAGTCTTATGCAGCTGTATAGTAGAGTTTGCCTATGTGCACTTTTGGCGTAGTGATGAGGAAATGGAAGACTACATTCCCAAACAGTCTATAACTTCAACTCAAACATCCAAGCCCTCAGTGGTACATGAGGAATTCAAGGTGGACCCAACAAAAAACTTTCATGGTGAGCCTATAATTCCCAAGGATGAGCCAATAGACTGGGAAAGTTTGCCAATTCCTGAACTAAATTTACCTATCTTCAACAAGCCAAAGAAAACAAAGATTAAAGCAACCAAGAAGGTCAAGCCTATGACTCTCAGAACCAAGACCTTAACCAAATCTCAACCTATAGTCAACAAGGGAGATCTTTTATATATCTGTGACATCAAGGAGTTTTCATATTTAAACCTCTATTTGGATGAATTGGAAGAAGTAAGAGGGATTGATGCTCATAGTCATCTTCCTGAAAGACTAGTGTTTAAGTACAAGGGAGGGAGAAAAATCACATGGCCTCTTCACATGATTCTTTAGGAAAGCTGCTATGTACTAATAAAGATCTTCTCATCCTTCAAGAAAAACTTTGGTTTCAAAGTAACTGCAAGGAAATTGGTCCTAAAGAAGATAGAAGATCTAAGCAGTAATAAAGCCAAAAATGAACTTCCAAGAACCCTAACAATTTTCTTCACAGGAAGTAGAGTGCATTTGAGGCCTTATTGGCTGATGGAATTCATGGATGACAAGGGTGTTAGAAGATTTTTCAGACTGGATGACCAATTGAGTATCTCTAGCAATGAGACTCTATTGGAAAATACAAGAAAAGCTGGATCTATCTGAAGTTGATGAACTTGAATTTCACAGACAACTCCAAAATCAAATAGAAGAAAATAACAAGAAGCTTGGGAAGAAATCCAAACAATCAAGGAAATAGAATCATCTGCTCAGTCTAGAGGAGCACATTGATAATGATTGTGAGAACTCTTTGAAATCTTTGCTTTGTTCAATTTTCAATAAATATTGTAGCACTTATCAGTTTTATCTACTATATCTCAATCTGTACATTATGGATGTTTTTGTTATCATCAAGTTTCTCTTAATTTATGGCTGCAATTCCAGTAGACATAAATTGGGGGAGATTGTTAGGAATATGTTGTGAACTTGATGATAAGTTAAACAAAACACCTTAGTAGATTTAACTAAGTGAATTTGTAGTTTTCAACGGATGATCACTTTCACTATCCGTTGAAAGAGTAGCTTATGTAAATAAGTTTAGTAGCAAATTTATGCATACTTGTATAAGCTTAGTGATCTAGATTTCTGAGAAATGTTTAATTCATGTTAACTGCTAGATTGATATGCAAGATAGGTTGGTTAATTGTATATTGATGATGCCTTGTAATCATGTATAAGTGAAATGGAGTTAACTGTCAAGAAAATAGTTTCAACAGATGTTTCACAAACATTCAATGGATGCTCAGATAAAGCTTCAACGAATGATCTACAAAGCTTCATCGGATGATCAACCAAAGTATTAACGGATGATCAACTACAACTTCAACGGATGATCCAATGAAGTTCCAACGGATGTTCAAATTCAAAGAGCAGTTGATAATGACTTGACAGTCACATGTGTTGATTATATGCAAAAGGAATGTGGTATCCTAATTGCGGGTTTCAGAGAGCAAATAAGCATTACCATTTTCATGCAACTAAGAAGATATTCAAAGATGCTGGAATAGAGTAATGAAGTAGCATGGAGTTAGACTAGATATAGTTTTTTTTTAATATCTTTTCTTATTGTCATGTAAACTTGGTAATATATAAACCAGGTGAAGCAAGTAGAACAACTAACTAAGCAAGCTTATTTTCAGAGAAACAGATAAGGCTAAATTTGTAAGAATTTCTCTGTAGTTTTGTTTGTTCAACTTGTAAAGCAACTGTGAGCTATTCAAAGCTTCACAGGAGTTCTCAATATGATATATATATATATATATATATATATATATGGTGGATACTTTCAAATCCACCAGAAAGTTTTAAAACGTGTGTTTTATTACTTAGTGATTTGATTTATATTGCTCTTTTATTCCGCATTACTGCAAATCAAACACTGTTATATATATTGAGTTAGAACATTCTTAAAATCTAAAAAGGACGCAAGAATTACATTTAACCCCCTTTCTGTAATTCTTGTTGTATTATTAGGGAATAACAAACGTATTCAAATCATTCAAACACTTGAGAAAATACAGAAGAGCCTTGCTAATTTTTCTAATCCAGTTAAGGAGATGTCCTCAAGTAAGGTAAATCAATATTCTAATATGGCTACTCATGTTTCTACTCTTGATAGTCTAGATGATTTGTGTAAAGTTGAGAAAATAGTTGATGATAATAGCGAGGATTTGAAACAGTTTCAAGTCTTAGAAGCTGCTAAATATTCCCCTTAAGTGTTTGATGCGAGTCCTCAGATTGATTTTGTTATTTTTATTGTGGAGTCAAGTGAAAAAATATATATAGTGATTTGTATATCATTTTACCGGGTATGACATTATTCTAATGTCTAAACTTCACGAGAATGAATATGGTAAGGTTCTTGGAAAATCTTCCATTACTTATAAGAATGTAATCAAAGTAGCTAATATTTTTCCTGTAAATTTGTGTTACAAGCTTCATGAAGAAAAATATGGTAAATATTGTACGGGGAAGGATAATGAAATGAATAAAGGTCGATATATAATGGATTTTGTCAGAATAATTTGATTCATATATATGTGAACTTTTGTTGTTAAGAGGAAATTATGAGGGTTTTTAATACGATGCTTAAGGGAGATTTTGTATCAATGAGAACTCTGATTTCTGATTAGTGGGCTTGCTAAGTCGGGTTGTGTTGATGAATCTCGTGAAGCTTTTGAGTTATTTATGGAGAAAGGTTCTATTCTTTGGATTGTGATGGTTGCAGATAATGTTGTTCTTATAGCAGCTCGAGCCTCACCAATGGAAAACCAGGATGCCACAGATACTTCCATAATTGGGATGTTGGCTAACCCAAAGGAGGCATGTGTTGGCATTCAGGATGTGCACTTTCTTCCTTTTGATCCATTTGACAAGTGTACTGCTTTAACTTATTTTGACAGAAAAGGTCATGGTGCTCTCGAGCAGATCAAAGATAAATTTCAACTTGTTGAACCGTATTTGTATTGGGGATATAAAAGGACGGCGTAAAGAGTAATGAAAATTATTGAATTGCCTTCTAAGAATATGGTTGCTTGGATAATGGATTTGCGTAAGTTGGGTCAAGAAATTCTTGCTTATTTGTCAAAATATGGTCTCTTGGTCAATTTCGCAGTTGAGAGTTTTAACAAGATGCTGGAAAAGAATTAAGCTCCCTTAAAGTCTCTGTTTGCAAGATTATGTGAAATTGGAAGAAGATCAGTAGCTTGGGATTTGTTCAATGAAATGGCAGGAGATAGAATTGATTTCACTAAGGCTAGTATTGTAAATACTTACAGGTTGCTAATAGAAATATGGATACATGATGGGATACCAAAATGTGTAATCAATGTTGGTTTTGGAATTATTAACTTTATCAAATTGACACTGGTTAATATGTACTTGAGAAGCTGTAAATTTGAGTGTGCTGCACCTTTTTTCAGAAAGATGCCAGATCCTATTTTTACCTTATTGGATGTAGAAGAAGACCTTGTATTACTCAAGTTTTATGGGGAGCCCTTGAACAAGGAATCTATGATTAAAGATATTGTACAAGAAACTGAGTATTCAATACTTCCTTGGACAAGTGAAGCTACATTTTTTGAATCAATTTGTCGCCTTGATGAGATGATCAGAGTATCCTTGAAGTGTAATAAAATACAAGGGGATCATCAAACATATAGGAGTTATGTGAAGATACATGTGATTAAGGGGACTGGAAAAGGTAGCTAGAATTATTTTGATTTATATATAGGGAAGTCTTTGGTAGGTCTTGGTTGAATTACCACGAAGGTCTTGTAGTAAGAATTTTATGTCATTTGATGTAACCAATTGTGAACCGAAAAATGAAAACATGGTTTCAAAACAGGCGGACATGGTGAAGGTGGTACAGTTTGAAAAAGCTGAAAACAAGATGTTTAGCCGGAAAGACCCTAAAAACTTCAAGATTTCAACTCCAGCAACTATGGTTCATCATTTTAAATTCTATCCTGTAAAAATGAGGGCAGATGAAGATATATGTTTTATTCTAGCAATAAATATTGAAGTTGTATGTGCAAAGAAATACATGAAACCTGATGCAATAAGAAAATGGTACATAAAGAGCAGTTATATGCAAGTCATGGTGGAAACTAGGTACAAGGTTTCTTTAATTGTATCCTTGAGGATAATGATATTTTGAAGGAGCGGAGTATGTCACTATTAGAGTTACCTGACAATGACAATGATGGGTCTAATATTATGTTTGGGTCAATTTTGAAATTGGGTTATTAGTTAGTTCGGGTCAATAATTTAGTCACCAAAGGAGTGTTGATGTATATATATATTGTACCTTCTTCTTCATTGTACATTTATCAAATGAAATGAAATGATTATTTACCTTTTATCTTTATTTTTCTATAATTTCCTTTCTGTTCTTACTTGCTTACCTTAGTTTAATTTTTATCAAAAACCAAAAAAAATGTGTAAACATCATGACACATTCACCTTTCACGTCGATTTTGTTAGATGTAAACATATAAACAGGCCAAACTGAGGAAGGTTCTTTAATTTTTATGATATTGCAAGTGATGGATAGAGATCGAATTCTAATAATCTTTAATTAAATATATTTTTTATTGAAATCTTTTATCATTTTTGTTAACATTAGCATCATATTTTCTGGATGGCTAATGAAGTTCTGTTATGTTCTTCATATACAGTAATTTATGTAACGAAGAGGCAGGTAACTGATGTTTTTAATTAAATAAAAATACCATGCACCATCACAAATCTTAGCAGTCGTACACTAGTCATGTGTGTAATACAATATAAAACCAACACCTTTTTTATTTATTTTCAATGTGGGACGATACATTCTCACTTCAAACTCTTTCAAGCCACCACCTTCTAGCTTCTACTCTATTTCGTTATGAATTTCATTAAGAAAAATTTTAAACTCATGATCAAAGAACAACTTTCAATAATTAGATTTTAGAATTAATAAGAAGAACATAATAAAACTTATGATCTAAAACTCTATTTTTCTAACAGATTTTAATAGTAAACAACAAAGAAAGACAAGAATTATAGATCATAAACCCCGAAGTATCCTCCCATTTTTCAACATTGCTAGACTATATGCACACAGGAAAGAAGTATAGAACGTGAAAGTGTATATATGTTATAAGATTTTAATGGTATAATGGTACATCATCACTAACGGTTTATAAATATTTTCGTGCAAGTCAACTTCTGATTAGTTTTTTTATTTTATTAATTTCTAGATCAGTTGACATGTTATATCTCGACATTAGAAAACAGAACTAGATACAGCATCAGTAGTTCAGTATAAATAGCAGGCATGTCAAACGTTAGTTTACCTCCCATATTCATAAACAAGCTTGTTCAGTTCTGAAAACAAGTGTAACAGAAAGAATGAAGTTTCAATCTTTTTGTTGCCTTCTGTTTTTGCTTGCTATCCTTTTTCTCTCACCAACTGATTCAGCTGAACAACGAAATCAAGACTTCCTTCAATGTTTAATAACGATTAATTCTGAAAGAAACTCTTCAATTTCAGAAGTAATTTTCACTCCTGATAACTCTTCCTACACAAATGTATTGCAGGCTACCATACAGAATCTGCGATTCTCCTCTCCATCGACTCCTAAGCCTCGAGTTATCGTGACCCCTGTTGATGCGTCACAAATCCAAACTGTCATCTTCTGCTCCAAAAAATATGGCATGGAGATTAGAATTCGAAGTGGAGGTCATGATTTTGAGGGTCTTTCATATGTATCACAAGTACCATTTGTGTTGCTTGATATGATAAATCTTCGATCAGTTGATGTCGATGCCACAAGGGCAACTGCATGGGTGGGGGCTGGTGCAACATTGGGGGAACTTTATTATGGAATATCGCAGAAAAGTAATACTCTTGGATTTGGTGCTGGTCCTTGGTACAGTGTAGGCATCACCGGTTTTATCAGTGGGGGAGGATATGGAATGATGCGAAGAAAATATGGGCTTGCAGCTGATAATGTAATTGATGCTCGTATGATCGATGTAAATGGAAAGTTTCTTGACAGAAAATCAATGGGCGAAGATCTCTTTTGGGCCATTCGAGGAGGTGGTGGTTCTAGCTTTGGTGTAATACTTTCGTGGAAAATAAACTTGGTTCCGGTTCCAAACCTTGTGACAGTTTTTAGAGTGACCAGAACTTTAGAACAAAACGCAACCAACATTTTTCATCGATTCCAAGTTGCTGCTCCTCAGTTTCCAAAAGATCTAGACATCTGGTGCTACATATCAAGTGTCCTGAGCAACTTCAGCCCTCGAGCAGATAAAAGAACAGTGTCCATCCTATTTGAATCACTGTTTCTTGGCCGAGCAAGTACATTACTTCAAGTTATGCAGCAAAACTTTCCGGAGTTGGGACTGGTAAAAGAAGATTGCTCTGAAGTCAGTTGGATCCAGTCCACACCTTTCTTTTCAAATTTATCAGTTACAACATCTCCTGAAATATTACTTAACAGAAATGCGTTACCAAAATCTCCTTTTAAGGGAACCTCAGACTTCGTTCAACAACCGATTCCAATAAATGGTCTTAACGGGCTATGGGACATTTTGTACAAAGTTGCACCTACGTCAGCAACCTTACAAATCACACCATGGGGAGGAAGAATGTACGAGATTTCAGAGTCAGCAATTCCATTCCCACATAGAGCTGGAAATTTATATATGATCAACATGGGGGTAACATTGGACACTGATGTCACTGCACGATTACAGTGGATTAGAAGTCTGTACCAGTATTTCACTCCTTACGTTTCCAAGTCTCCAAGAGGTGCATATGTGAATTATAACGATCTCGATTTTGGAGTGAACAATCAGCGAGGAAAAACAACCTATGCAGTAGCTAGTAGATGGGGAAAAAAGTACTTGAAGAATAATTTCGATAGGCTAATTAAAGTGAAGTCTAAAGTTGATCCTGGCAACTTCTTCAAGCATGAGCAGAGTATTCCTCCTCTTTAATACGGAATGTAAGTGGATGACCTGAATATGCTTAAGCTCAATAAATAAACATAGGGTTGCCATGTATACTTATATATGTAACTTATACTGTTCAATAAAAAGAATATTGTTCTTTGATAGACTAAACTTAAACTGTGACCTGACAAAAAAAAAACTTAAACTGTGTAACAAAAAATAACATAACACTTATTTCGCAAGGTCTGTTGCAAGTTTAAACAAAAAACGCTGTCAGAATTTTTGCCTAACGTAATCCAATCCCTGTGACGATACCAATATGTTTGGAAGTGTAAAAATTTTGCAGCTATCTCTGATTTGCCTGATAAAAAGAGTATATGACTTGGTCCTAAAGAAACAATGTACTAACGTAAGATTTGGAGGAGACTTTTTACTAGGTCATTTGTGATTGCATGTAAGCATAGTTCCAATCTTTTGGTTGTGTACTAAACTACTTATGACTCGGTAAACACACTTCAGTACTTTCTCACTGCAAGCACACGTATACAGAATTACAACTCCACTTCTTCTACTTCGGATCAAATGACAAACACAACTGGAATATTAATTAGAATCTGATCTAATGTGTAAGATTATCATATTTGGAGTGGTGAAAGCACCAAATGAGGAGTAGAGGATCAAGAGATAACTTGATTCTTAAGCACCCTATTCCAATTCCAAATCCGGTACAAGCAAAGGAACCGCAAAATTCATTTTTAAAGTTAGTCCTACTTCTGATCATCTTTTTGGTGGGCGGCATTGTTACTGGACTGTCATTAAGCAGTCGCGTTGATCAGCCAGTTCGTTTACAAGCAGACCGCTTTTATGGAACTCATCAGACATTAGCACCTGAGGCTTATAATATGTGCAGTGATTGTCCGACTGAGGAAATGTGCGAGGAGGAGGATTGTTTGAGTATCGAAAGTGTTTTTAAGCCGAAGAATGTGAGCCACCACATGTCGGATGATGAGCTACAGTGGAGAGCTTCTTTGGTGCCAATGCAGGCTGAGTATCCTTACACTAGAATGCCAAAGGTGGCTTTTATGTTCTTGACTAGAGGGCCGTTGCCTATGTTGCCATTGTGGGAAAAGTTTTTTGAAGGACAAAGTACGAAATTGTATACTATGTGCATGCGCTTCCCGTGTTCGAGAATAGTGTGAGCAATACCTCTGTTTTCTATGGTCGCCGGATACCTAGTGAGGTATGATTAGTTTTTTTTTTTTTAGAATACAAAATTTGTTACTTCTTCAAATTTTTAAAATTTTTGGCTACCTAGTTGCATCCAAAGGTTGTGTCGAGAATGTAAGAAATGTATATAAATCGTGAATTTAAACTCAGTATAGTTTGTTATTAAGCTTCTCTCTAACTGTGTCTCCTCTCAGAAAGTCGAGTGGGGAACTGCATCTCTAACCGGAGCAGAAAGGCGTCTTCTGGCCAACGCTCTTCTAGACTTCTCCAACGAGCGATTTGTTCTTCTGTCTGAGAGTTGTATACCAGTTTACAACTTTCCAACTGTCTACAGGTACCTCATTGGATCCGAACAGAGTTTTGTGCAGTCATTCGATGATCCCTCCCGCTATGGGCGTGGGCGTTACAGCTCCAAAATGCAGCCTGATATTCAGCTTGAAGACTGGCGGAAAGGGTCTCAATGGTTTGAAATTAACCGTGATCTTGCTACAAAAGTTGTGTCGGATACAAAGTACTACGCACTGTTCAAGAAGTATTGTCTGCCTGCTTGTTATCCAGATGAACATTACCTGCCAACTTATGTTCACATGTTTTACGGAACTTGTAATTCGAATCGATCAGTGACATATGTTGATTGGACATTAGGAGGACCACACCCTGCAACATTTACAGCAGAAAATATTACGGAAACTTTCATGCAATATATAAGGAATAGTGGGTTGCTCTGTGAATATAATGGGGATTGGACTCCTCTTTGTCATCTTTTTGCTAGAAAATTTGCTCCTAGTGCATTGAACCCCTTACTTAACCTCACCTCAACTGTGTTGGGATTTCAAGAATTCTGATTCTTTTCAAATCGTATGAATATATATAAAGTTCTTCAGGCAGACCTTTTTCACTTGATATGTTCACTGCGATTACTGTCACATAATATCTAATCTGGAAAATATACGGGCAGTTTAGTTCATGGTTAACGAGCCCGGTGAACAGGAATCGAAACCTAATCCCATGCCTTAGTATTTGGTTTAGTATGTGTTAGTAATTTTGATTTATGCAATGGAACCTCATTCCCTCAAGAAGGGAAAATCATAACCTCACCGCCCCTTAAGATTGTATATCATTCTCATCTTCATTTACCCCAATTCCATTCCCGATTCCGATTCCACACCACAATCCCGAGTCCTCACAACCAGCCGAACACTTGTAATGCTTCCAGATAAAAGGACTGGCAGTAAGTTGGTGGAACTCACAATTAAGAAGTCTTAGATCAATAAAAATCTTAATGTTTTTCTTTTAAATATATTCATCTAAGAACTTGTGTTTAAAACTATTTCATAACCTTTCTTGGACCAGTGATCTACCCTTTATTTCAAATAGAGCAATCAGTATGAGGCAAGAGGAATAAATTGTCAATAAATTTTTCGGATAAACAAGCCTAGTTAAAAAGAGTTGATCTAAAAAAAAGTTGTCTTCGCGTTTGAAACTAAAAAACGCGCAAACGGAATAAGCATCATTGGGACTGAATTAGTATAATTTGATATCTTAAAAATATAGATAGAACTAATCGCAAGTATAAAATATAAATAAGTGCAAAACTGGAATAAATTATAAATAATCAAATCAAAGAGTATTTAAAGTTCTGAAATCAGTTAAGTTCAAAATTTAAAATCACATAAACGTTTACAATTCACCATTAGAAATATGAATGTCAAATGAAGTTTTCATTTGTAAAACAAATATCTAAAATATGATAATAATTTTTCTATAGTTCCATCAAATCAACCTCTTCCGATCTTCCGCAAAGAACATTAAAATATTACTATTGCTTACCTCATAACTTCAAAATTGAGTAATTGAAGATATAGACTCTCCATCTGTATCTCCTTTAACCAACTTTGTTTTACAGTACTTAAATTAGTCCATGATAAAATTGTGCATATACCCCTCACTTCTTCTGAGAAAGTAATTTTAATGCATCAGGTAATGTTATCGCAGTTTCTTTGCTTTCACCTTCATTCCATACCTTTATGTACTGTGAAGAGGTAGAAGAAATGTCGTGCACGCCCTTTAGGCTTCTGAGCGAGTAAGGACCTTTTTCTACCCCTCCTGAAAGTAAAATATTCCACTTGGGATCCTCTTCACATATTGTGGCAGGTTGAGGTGTTGCAGCTAAAATACATGTCTCGCGTAGATCTTTCATAAGTGCCTCCAATTGTTTGTCAGATATTTGACCATTATTTCCCTTGACCATAAGTGCCTCCGATTGTTTGTCAAATATTTGACCATTATTTTTCTCATTACCTGAGGATAATCAATAGAAAAGCGTCAAATTATGCGTGATGCAGTAATAGATCTCATCTGCCATAGGTAGGAAATAAAGATGAACCATACACATCATATTAAAATGAACCAAAATCACAAACATAGGTATCAGGTAGAGGCTTGAACAAATTTAACCAAATGATACACATTATGTTTTGTCATCTGTTGCATAATTTGTCTTACTTTTATTTTCTAGAAAAACTAAAAATTATTGGACATGGATTTAAGAGGTTGCATTGCGCAGCAAATCAAAAAATATAGAAATTTAGTGCTTCGTGCGAAAATTGATGACAGCATAAAAATAAATCAGCACATTTATTGGGAGCCATTTGCTACAAATGTACCAGACATGAACAACGGATAACAGTATCTGAAAAGGATTTGTAATAAACTGTAAGAGAAAATCACGGTCAACTAAATGCCGTATATATAGACATATATTTTAAAAAAAGGAAACATGTTTACATACCTATAGATGAAATATATTTCATACAAGGAAATTCAGTAAAGTATATAGTAAAGTATATTACAATATTAAGAACATCTTTTATTTGTTACGTAAAACGATGTAATAACTTTGGTTTGGTGCGGTTTTGCCACAATTCTGGTTTTTTCTCATCCCTATCATCAATATAGTAAGTCACAATATTTATATTGTAGTTATGAGAATGTTTTCCTAGATACTGATCAAGACTACAGCGTACAATGAACAATTTCCAGGATGTGTTATAAAAAGGTAGCTTTTACTTCGTAATATGACATAGGGTTACGCTCATTGTATATTTTCTTTTGAGTTCTAGTTTTTTTGTTGACATCCATTATGAATTTTAGTCTTCTAATACATGCAAAACTTCTGGGAGACAACATAATGGTATGGATATATAATTTCTTGAAACCACAATGTAAAATACTATCCTATACTAACCTTCAGTAACGTCTGTGGTAGAAATCTTTGTGTTTTCTTTATCAATGGCGTCATGAATCGTGATTGCAGAATTTCTGCTAGCTCCCTTCCGGACCATTAAGTACTGCGAGTAAAATGGAAGAACTTCTGTCACGCACTTGAGGTCGTCAATCTGGTAAGGACCGCTCACTGCCCCTGCTGGAGTTATGATGTTCCATTTGAGGTCCTGATGATCCACTGGAACGCTTGGGAGACCGTTATCTTTGACATCATTGCTAACTGAGAGTAAACAAGTTAAGAATGCGAAATTATGAGTAAAATTCTAAATGCTGATCACCTATCGTAATATGGTCCAGACAAACTATCAGACCTGCATTCTTTTGTCCTCTGCCGCAGAATACATAATAAACAATTTTCTAGAATGAACAAATCTACTGGATATGGAGTTATGGCCCGCACTGAGTGAAAATAACATAACATAAATAAATTTACACACAACACTAAATTACATAGTATAAATAAATTAGCGCATTGCGCCGGAGCTAGAGCTATAGCTAAAAATGTATTAGACATTGCGAATAAGAAATCGAAAAGGACTTGTAGAGTAAATAAGAAAATCACGACATATACTTCGTCAGGAAAATATTTTTTAAAGTAGAATGTCCAATAAAATATACTATAACACAATAACGTACAAGTTTTTTTGAAAGAAATGTTGTGAGTAAGAGTTTTAAGGTTGTACTTGACATATAGTTTTCCTAGATAATTGATATTTTCTAATTTGCTGAATTGGCTCATCGAATAATGAGCTCTGTTATACAAGTATTATGTATGATCTCCTACATGTGTAATACATGTAAAAGAGATTATTTGGAGACAAACAATAAATATTGAGACAAACACTATCATAGTTTTGAAAGGGAAAAATTAAGTTACCAGAAAGTAATGGTGAGATCTGAAAAAGAGATTCGAAAATTGACAGGGAGATATGATCATTGTAATATTTTTATGTAAATTGCCAATTTTTTTAAATATACGTTACAATATATTAGTCTTTTATCAAATGTGCGCAAAACTACGGGAGACTAGCCAATGGTGTAGCTTCTTCAATTGTTGATACTAAGACTGCAAGAAATTTAAGAACTAAAAGAAACAAATGAATTTTAATGTCATAAATAATGAAATAGTGTCTTATACTGGCCACCTGTAATTTGTGCAGTAGAGCCCTCAAATTTTTCTTGTTCGACTATATGATCATCCAGTGGACCGATTGCAACAGTTTCAGTCATCTCAGAAGATTTGCTCAGATCCAGTTCTACTTGATCTTCTGCACACATGACAGGTATTTGTCAAATGATGCTTGTCATAATGGGAAGCACACATGCATAGACGGAACATAAGACTTTGAATTATGAACGAAAATGACCACTCCACAGAAAAAGTCTCATCTGCAGTCTGTAATAATTAAAAATTCAGAGAATACATGTAATATCATAGGGAACCAATGACACATATAGGTAAAATTCATTTAAATAACTGATAATACTGAGAACTTGTATTAGTATAGATTGTCAAAATATAAGACTTATATTCTTTTTTTCTCTGCACATATAAAATCATGGTTTCATTTTCTGGATTGGACATATATATATTGGGGACTCGGAGTGAACGTCACACGCATTGCGTATAATAGCACGACATATTGCGCATAGTGCAAAATCAGTGAATATATCTTAATTAGCACATTCTACCATTACATGGAATATCATAGGTAGTCAACGACAAATGTAGGCAGCCTGCATTTACATAATTATTAATACTTGTCACTTGTATTGATGTGGTAAGGAAAAAACGTCTGACTTAAAAAAAATTCATTTTCCATAGGATATAACATAACATGGTTTCATTTAAACATATTTACATAGAGGTAAATGTGTGCATTGACTGAGAATAGCAGAACATAAATAAATTTTCACACAGCGCGAAAAATGTATTGCATTGCACCAGAGCTATTTGCTATCAATTTATTACACATTATAAAGTGAACACTAGAATTGGATACTAAATAACATATTTAAGGAAATTAAATCAGGAGGGATAAATAATCACACCATTCCTAATAAGCCTTATGATACATGCTGTTATCAACAATTTTACTTTATTTTAATAGAAAACGTGCTTATATATTGTATAATATTACAATATCAAGTACAGGTTCCTATCTTGGTATATATACAGGACGATGCATATTACATCTGGACTACAATAACACTGACATGTTTAGAGAAGCAACAATGTGACTGAGAGTTTTGAGGTTCTGGCTATCAATAAGTTTTCCCAGGTAAAATCTGGGTTGTGATATTGACTCATTGAGCTGTGAACTGTATAAACTGTGCAAGTACTGTATAATGTAGTGTCTCTTCTGTGTGTAAAAGAGATATTATGGAGAAAACGTGACGTTAGAGCGATAGAATAATACTATATCAGCTGCGCTTAACGTTTGTTTGGTCATGTTTGTAGGAGGCAGTACTGGAGGGCGTAGTGATCTGTAGAGGGCTAGATTTAAGAAGGTATGACCTCAAATAGGATTTTTTAGAGACTTTGAACTAAACTAGGTGATCTTTGGTAAGTTTAACAAATTCCGTATCATGGGGTGCAAGACGTGGGTTGTACAGGGTTTGAAGTTCTCAATAGAGTGTGATGATCATCTTATTTGCTTACTATGCCCCTTTCCTTCTATAGTGCATGCTAGAAACTTTAAAATTTTACACATGTGCTATTACCGCATTATGTTTAATATATTCTTGTTCCTTGATTAGAATCACGAGACCAGTTATTCTTTTCTTTATACATTTTTTCTCATAGTGGATTGTTTTATCCGGGAGTCCTTTTAGAAACTTTTCATTTTTTGGGATTGGAGTAAGGTCTGTGTACATCCCACCATCTCCAGACTCAGGATATACTGGGTATGTTTGGTTGGTTCTAGTCTTCTAATTTATGCATGACTGGCGGGAAAATACACAATAGTATACCTTTGTCATCCATTGATACTAAGACTGAAAGAATTGTAAAAACTAGAAGAAACAACGAAATACTGATGACATTAATATTTAACTAATTTCATATACTAGCCTTCTGTAACTTCTTTTGCTGTAGAACCCTCAGCTTTTTCATTTCTGATTGCTTCATCATTCCCTGGACCGATTATAATACTTTGAGTCCTCTCTAGAGATGCGCTTGGATTGTTTATTACTTGATCTCCTACACATACGACATACATGACAAGTATTTGTCAAATGATGGTTGTCATAATAAGCAGAACACATGCATAGTTGGCACATAAACGTCGAACTATGAGTGGAAAAGGCCAATTGAAATAATATATCTCAACTGCACTATGTAATAATCAATGATTTAAAGAACATATATAATATAATAATATCAAGTACAGTTTTCCTTTTTGGTAATTGGTTTGTAACTGTTGAATTGGCACATTAAGTATTGAACTCTACAATACTCTTTAAGTATATGTATGTTATGCTCTATCTGTAATGTGTGTAAACAGAAAAAATTGAAGAAGATATGATTTTAAGCCGATGGATATACAGTAATACTATGTCCCCTAGGTTCAAATAGAGCTAGTTATATGGATTTGTTTAGACATGCACAAATCATAGCATTAAAGCAACTCCAACAAGGGGTGCCAACTTCCACGTGGCATGACATGGCACAACACCCTTGTTGGCTCTCTATTAAAGTTGATGGGGTGCCAAAAGTCGGCATCCCTTGAGCAAGGTGCCAACTTATTTATCATAATATGGATAACAATTTAAAAATACAATATATTAGTATAACTAAATAATATAAATATTTTAAAGGGGTGCCAATAATTGGGGCATTTTTTAGGAGAAGGGTCGAAAATTATGTGCATAGAAAAGGTAAAAATTATAATTTACGATGATTTGTCAAAGTCCAACCTTTGGAGATGATTTTAAGTAACTAAATATTAATGCTTAGATCTTAAAAAGAATCGGGTAGGTTGACATGGAGATACGATGATTGTGTTATTAATATTTGTTGAGAAATTCAGCAAATATTAATAGAAATTCAGTATAACTTTTCATGCATCTCAATTTAAAATGAGATGTTTGATATTAGGTTAAATGCACAACTCAGGGTCCTATGGACTATCACAGGGTCTGAACCTCTGACCTCCTGTTTGAAGTATTGCCTCGGCTTCTTCCTCCATTGGTGGCCTATTATCTTCCGCTAATTTACCTGAGAATAACAAGATGGAATCAAATCCTTGGAAATTAGTAAAAATGACCCCTATATAAATAATTTAGAAAAGTATCATCTACTAACCAACCACAAAGTCGGGACTAGCTTGACAGGGGTCAGTTTAAATTTTTTTGAAATTCACATTATTTAGGTATAAATAGAACTTGTCAAAGTTTAGGTTTTAGAATGGCTAAATACAGCAGTAGCCTAGTAGCCTATTAAATTAAGGATGCTTAAATATATTCCAATAGGTGTGTCAAAATTAATAACCTTTCCATATTGGAACATGCAAAGTTAAGATCAGTATTTATACTGTTACTATTACTCAGTGTATATGTTGTACCTGATCTACTTTCGCCAGTAACTGGAGCCTTCAAACAGTTCCTAGAAAGACGTTCAAGTTCCCCTTCAGCAGCAGCGACCACATGGGGAACAGTATTCAGTAACTTTGCCTGCTCATCAGATTTCAGGAGAAGGTCTCTCTTTTTTTCAAATTCAATCATTGTACAGAGGTCAATGGGTGAAGGTGAACAATTGAGGTAATAATTGTAGTATAAATAGCATATGTAAGGAATTATTCTAATAATAAAGGATATTGTCCTCTCCACCCTTTTTCACAAGCTAGATCAAAACGATTTTTAAGCCTCTGCAGCTCTGTAGCAATCCACTTGAAGTAAAAACAAAACATGTACCAAATGATTGAGTTAAGCTAATATAGGGAAACTATTGAGCGCAACAATTTATTAAATAGAAGATTCAGAAAGAAGTAAGAGGAATTGAGAAAGGTTAAACATACTGATCAACTTTATGTAAGATATTATGCATAAATAAAAATGGTCCACTAAGCACAATCAATATTAAATACATGCTTACATGTTTCGTTATATCCTCGTGCAAAATTATCGCCTTCTGTTCAAGCTCATCCTGTCAAATATAAATACATGCTCAATGTTGGACAACTAAAAGATGCTTATAAAGGACAATCACAGTCATGGTTATAAGGGATGCTACAAAGTCGATAGCCTATGATGTTTTTTTTTGCTAGATAAAATAGTCGATGATGTCAAACTCAATAAGATGATAGAGAATAAATAACAAATCATAACATAACACTACTACTAAGGACATTACTTACTACAGTAGGTTGTTTTAAAAGGCCACATTGTATGCGTATCTTCAAATCTTTGCACTCTTCCTGTAAATAAATAGAAGCAACAAAGTTCCAAATTCCTCACAGTGAAATATAAGCTTGAAAATTTTATAAAACAAATATAATTTTAAATATTGAAAAAAAAGGTAAGCATGAATCAAGAATTTTTTAGCAAGACATAATATCTTAGACAAAACTTACTAAAACCAATATAATTACCTGGGTTATGTTGCAGTTTTCGAGCAAATTGATACTAATTTTATTCTCCATGCCTGAAACATGCAGTAATACCTCGGGATCATTTTCACCATTGTAAGTCCATATTGTGCCTGAAAATCCATGAAGGAATAAACTGAACTGATTTTGTTTATAGTAACTAATATCATGTTAAGGTCCAGCAATCATAAGAGACAAACTACATGTATACAAGTCAGTTGTTTTAAAATCTGCAATTTCATTAAATAATTCAACAATATTAGAGTTAAATTTATACTATAAGGACGGTATGCATGTGACCCGGCCTATAGTCTTTAAGAAGCTAACTTTGTACCATTATAAAATAATATGGAACCCAATTCGAACTTCGAACGACATATGCATCTACCAACACAGCAACACTAACCTGTGACTTGCAAGAGCTTAAAAATGTTCTGGTCAAAACGGTCATTCCTAGCTGCTCTGATTTTAACGAAACTTCCGATTAACTTGTCATCAAACAAGGTCCTGGGTCCCTTTAGAAGTTTCCTAACTAACCCCCTCTTTAGGTAGACCAGAGTCATGTTCTCAGGTTCTATTGACGCGTACTGGAGTGGAGGAATCCTGCGAGCTTTCAAGTTTTCCTTAGGGAATTTGTCATATATATCTGACTTCACACCATCATTCTCATCTGAGTCGCAGCAAGACATATAGAATTCGCCTTTCTTCATTCTATCTTCCGCAGAGCGGAGATATTTCAGAGTCAAGGATTCTCTCTCCCTGATAATTTTCCAAGCTAAACCAAAGTGCTCCATAAATTTCTGCATGCAAACAGTAAGACAAGTAATAAAGAAAATTCATAGCCATTATAGTACAAAACATAGAATAACCACCTGCATCAATCATCTCACCTCCAACTTGATCTTAATCCGCCCCAACCCCACCTCACCCCAGCGATAAAGAACATGACGCTAAGAACAATTAAGTGATCATATTTATTATCTACAATTATTCCATGGTAAAAAATTTTACTGTCCCATAAACCAAGCAAGAACCATGGACAAGTAGAAATACCTAACAGACAGTCGTGATATTCAATTTTAAGTTGAAGAAAATACTATAAATATGAGATAATAAGGTAACTTTGAAGCAAATGCGAGAAATGAAACTTCCAAGATGGTCAATTTCTTCTTCATTTTTACATATATTTTATATATGTTTCCTGCTTTTGAAGATGACACAGTAAATATTTTCTTCAAATAACTTTCTGATTGAAATACTTCAAATTTAATAGTGTTCACAAACGATAAAATTTTAGAGGTAAAAGGAATTGAAAATTATTAGTATAATTTCGTGTATCTACTTATTATCTGTAAAGTAAGCGTACCCTGTCATAATCACCATCCTTTTTTTCTTCAACTAGTAGCCCATACTTCAAACAGACATGACATAAACCCTTGTTTCCTCTAATCTGAACAAATTCAACTTGCCCAATACAGTGCCTGCAAAGAGCCTTTGGACAGCCCACGCAAATAAAATCCTGGCCTTTGTGGCATATGAAGCAAGAATGAGCATCTGAAGCAGTAGCATAAGTTTTATATGTTAGTAAATTATTTGATGACAGGATAATGAACATTCGAGCTCCAGAAAAAAATACATCGTTATGATATTCCACTGAATTAAATTACAAATTTGTTCTTAAAACAAAAACATTAAAAAGGCTAAAACAACAATTTTATAAAATATATGTGAACACAAAGATCAACTCTCCTCGGTGACCCATATGGCATGTATTGAGCACATTCAAATGAGGCAAAGGAAGACTGCAAACAAAAAACTAAATATTTTACTACATACCACAAGTCCAGGAATTTCCGGTGTCGACGACTGAATCATCCTTGCCTATACATTTAGGGTGGCACGCTTTTATGCAATCTCTGAAACATTTTGGAACAACATTACTTAGAGAATGGCTCTACTCAGGAATGAAAGAAATAAAACGTGCACTAAAACTAAAATTATTACATGGTAAATATCTAGGGAAATTAATGACACAAAATACAGGAACTAATAACATAAAATGAACTTTCATATAGTCATCATGGTTCATGGAAATAGTCTATATATGTACTGAAAAATCAAGTTGGTTTCCGATGATTTAACTCTGACTGGCATTTTAAACAAGTTAAATGTCCTATTTCTGAAGAAAAATGTTTCTTTTATGTTAAGCTTTACCCAGAAAAAAATTTATTAATTGTCAACATGTAAACCAATGTAATTACCTATATATTTTCAAAATAATTGTATGAATGTTGAGAATGTACTTGAAACAATTTGTTTAAAAAAAATCGATAAAATCTGTGTAGAATAATAATAAAAAGAAAAAGAAAGGGAAAAAGATTATGTAAATTAAAAACAAAAAACCAAAACCAATTTCTGAAAAATAGTAGATGACATATTTGTTTACCATTTTAGGTATTCCACACACACACACATATATATATATATATATACATCAACACGCGACTCAGTTCGACTACTGAATAACGAATACTCAAATTTATTGATGTAAACTCGAATTGAGTAGTCTGCCAAAAAAAATAGAAATGTTAAAATGTTATACAATAATATAAGTTCTCCGCCTTATAAAATTATATTTAATGGTTAAATAATTGTTTATTGTACACGAATTTCATCATAGAAAATAACTCAATTCCCCTATTTTTAACCAAAAAATTCCTAAATTCACTGAATCATACTTCGTCTTCAAATTTCGGTCTTCATCAGATTCCGGTCGAATTTATTATCCCCTATTCAACAATACATTTTTAGATCGATCATCACTAATCCACATATCCTTTTGCCAGTTTGCATCGCCATTCTCTTGACTCAACTTCCTTTTTCTCACTCTTCTTTTACTATAAAATTGTTATTTTCAAAATGCACCACTCTGTCTTCTTTACTATTGTCGCCATTCAAATTTCCGACCTATGTTCGATTTTTCTCATATATAAATGTTTGGTGATTTCGTTCGAAGTTCGATGATTTTTCCTGATTGTCTGAATACAGTTGGTGATTCAATTCAGTGATTTTTTGGTCGATTGTAGTAATTATATTTACATATAATAATTTAAGTATAATGTTGGATGATTTTAGGTGGTGATCGAAGATAATGGACAGATGTGCTTGTTGTGTGGTGGTTATGATGGTTTTCTTCTAGTGATTTATATGTTTAACTGCAGTGATTATTTTTTGACGGTGGTAACTTTTTTGATTTTAGTGGTCGGAGGGTGGTCGGACGTATGTAGTTGTAGTGCGGTGGTAGGAGTAGTTCAACCTATTGGGTTTCAACCCAATGTGATTGGTTGGGCTTAGTGATTTAAGATATAATTGGATGGGCAATAATTGTATGGGTATATAATTATTATCATAGGTGGATTGTGAAACAATTGTATGGGTAGGCAATTATTATCATAATTGGATTGTGTAATAATTGTATGAGTAGACTGTTATTATAATCATATTAGGTATGTCTTGTTGGCAAGGTTTCATAATGGCTATATATACATAGTCATATTATGTTTGATTGATGAGAGGAGTGTCTAAGATATAGACTTAAGTAATGGTGAGCGGATGTTAAGTATTAGGCTTATACATCCTAGATCGATTGTTATTGTTTGATTGTATGCTTGAGCAATATTTGGCGTCGGACACCATTAAGGTATCATGTAACTATTGCACTATTGATAATTGTTTGGATTAATAATACAAGTTGGGACGCGGGTTTTACGTGTCATAACTCATAAATGTCTTATACTCTGCATTGATAGATCGAATCTCGAAAAATTGTGTGTTTTCCTCCTAACGAGTGGTATCAGAATCGAGGTTCCTGGTGAATTGAGTTGGATGAAAGTTTGAGGTTCAATTGGCATAGCAGATTACGATGATGGATTTGATGACAAGAAGCATACTAACGAGGGAAGAGAAAAAGTTAAGTGCTGCATGACGGTCGACTTGCACCTGGATCAAATCGTTTAGACTCGACACGAAGTTCAAGGAGCATATTTTGGCTAATGTTGTTGTTCTTCTTCAAGAGGCCAAAGGATTGTGAAAGCAAGGATTGGGTGACTCAATGATGAAAGGAGCATTCATGATTGATGCATGTGATTTTGTGGATGGATATGTCGCTATTATGAAGAACGATAGTTTGGTGGTCACTATACGGGTTTTAGTGATTCTCAAAAGTTGGAAGAATGAATTCTTTTTCAAGGGGAGGCATCGGCGAAGAGACGTTGATATTTTGATGGTTTCCGTTTAATCTACTCTAGAGTATTAGGTTAAAGGGGAGGATTGTTGGGTTTCAACCCAATGTAACTGGTTGGGCTTGGTGATACAAGATATAATTGGATTGGGTAATAATACTATTATTATAATAATTGGATTGTGTAATAATTGTATGGGTAGGAAATTATTATCACAATTGGATTAGGCAATAATTATACGAGTAGACAATTATTATTATAATCGGATTATGTATATCTTTTTGGCTAAGTTTTGTGATGGCTATATATAAATAGTCATTGTGTTTGATTGATGAGAGGAGTGTCTAAGATGTAGACTTAAGTATCGCTCTCGTGAGCGGATGCTTAAGTATTGGGCTTAGACATCCTTGATTGATTATTATTGTTTGGTTGAGCATTGTTTGGCTTGGGACACCATTGAGGTGTTATGTATCTATTGCATTAATGATAATTGTTTGGATTAATAATGCAAGTCGAGACGCGGATTTTTCGTGTCATACATGTTTTGTGTGTACTCCGCATTGGTAGATTGAATCTCGTTATGTGTATGTTTCCTCCTAACACAACCATGGTGATTTTTTTGACTTTGGTAATTTTTATCAACATTGATGATTTTAGGTGGGAAGACAGTAGGGATAGGTGGTAGAGAAAGGTGTGGGATGGTGTAGCCGGACGTATAGGCTGGAGGGGTGAGGTGAGGAGGAAGGATGTGGTGATGGTTGGGATGAAGAAGATAGATTTCAAATGAATAGCCTACATTAAACGTAGCTTTAAATTTGTTTAGGGGAGATTAGTTCTCATATATCACATAAGTGTGGGTTCTCATATATTAGTAGATTTAATGTTAGAAAGAGAAATTAAAAACCTGATATTTAAAACGAGATTCTAAATATTTTTCTTTGCTTTTTACGAAATAAATGTATATTAACATTTTGGTTTTCATTATATTTTCTTTTTAACATCAAAATTTGAATCAGTAATTAAATTTTATAAAAAGAATTATGTAAAATTTCCAAATTTTTGACCGAGATTCAAAAAAACTTGTAAAATTATGTGATTCGAAAATAGAATTTTAAAATCTATAAAATTCCCAGATTATAAGGTTTTCTCGTGATCTTTTTTTATATTTGAAAAAAAATTGTTTGTGATTGGTTTCTTTTGGAGAATTGTAAATATTTGAAACTACTCAATTTTTTCGATTTTATAAATAATTTTTAAAGATCGTTATCTCGGTTCTCCTTTTACAAAAGTTCTCCCTTAAACCTTATCTTATATAACTATTACATTTTATTACTACCTAAGAGCAGTGCGGGGAACAAGGGTCGGGCTTGGGATATTAATCAATCTCCTCGCCCAAATCTCAAATATTTTAATTAATCCTTCTATGTTGCAGCCCCAAACAAAAAATAATTCCTCCCTATTTGAAGTGGTCTATCTCAAATCATACATCACACACAGAGAGAATGATATAAATATATACTATTATATTAAAGTGTGAACATTAAAAGTTTCATCGACATAACATTAAAAGTTTCGTCGATTATCTGGTCAATTCATAGTTTGGTCACTCAATACACAACCGTTAGATAATTCAAATGAAATAACCATATAATATAATCCTAAAAGTTATTGTTATGATTAGGCGTGTGATGTTCAAATCCCAGAAAACAACATATTAAAATTATCATTTACAGTATATAAGGATTAAAACAATCGTGCACCGCACGAATTATAGACCAGTGGTGTCTATATAAATATATATCATAAAAATAGTTCAAGGAACTTACTCCTGATCACAAAATAGAGAAGTCCCCCAACATAGCATAAAAACACCATTCTTCCTTTGTTACACATTTTTGTGTCCTCTTTCTTCCTTTGTGACCTTCCTCTCTATTATTCATCATGATGGCAAAGGTGGTGATGGCTTTGTGGCACCTCTAGCGTGAAAATTGATTTTGGATTTTGATGAATGTAAGGAATGGTGCAAAGATAGGTGGGCAAAGGTTGTATAAATTTATAAAGCCAAGATTAGGGTTTTGAGATTTTATTTTGTGGGCCGCTTGATTGGGAGAGACATTTCTAGACCATATGAGCCCATGGGCCCAACAAGAAGACCACTCGGAGGCAAAAGAATAATAATAAATAAACTAGAATAATAATAATTATAATAATAATATAAGTAATATATTATAAATAATAATAATAATAATAAATAGTATATAGTATAGTAATTATCAATAATAACAAACTATATCATACCCTTTTCTAGACAAAGGATATTATAGTTAAAGGATCATATAATAAAATTTAAACATTAGTATAATTTTTAAATTTGATAACTTGTAGAAAAACTGATGCCAAATTTAGAAAGGGAATTGATAAATAAACTTTAAAAAATACTATTTAAGCTCCAGGTGTCTTGCAAATGACATAACTATCCATAGCAACAACAAATTCCAAGAATTTCACTATTAAAAATTATGGGTAAATGTGTACTAAACATGTCTAAAATTTAAAAGTGGAACTTATATAGTAAAAAGTGGAGCTTATTTAACAATTCTCTTTAGAAATTATTACATATAATGGAAAATATTAGGGGGTGTATTCAATTTAGATTATATAGATAATTTTCAAATTTCAAACTCTTTCAAATCTCAAATTTTGTACATACAATGAAAAATTTTGGATTTTGTTAATTTCGCAGTATATTTTAAACTCTTTCAAATCTCACATAAGTACAAGAGATTCTATTGAATTTAGGCTCTATTCTATGTAGACATTACGACACATGCGTGGACTTACCAATATTATATATCCTCTGTAGAATATTAAATCAGTTACAACATATTAAATCCATGGAATAATAATAATATGTTAAAATCTTAATTGAATATTTTATTCTTTGACTGTTGATATAATCTATTTGATCATAATGATGAATATTAAACTATATACACTATGCTTTTCATGATATATTTTTTTTTAGTTCTCTAATCCAAGCACTTTTAATTTCTACGAATCCAAAGAATTTCTTTTTTATTTTACTCTACCAGACTTTTAGTTTTTAGATTTTGCTTAGAATTAAAAGAACACTTGGAATTAAAAAAACATATACAAGACGAATGTATAGGGTTCTTTGTGCCTCGCAAATCCATATAAACCCCATGATTTATTTGCATTATTTATTAAATTTTCAATGGTCACATAATATATGCACCATATTATCCAACCATTTCCTAAATTTCTTAACGTTTCCCAAACTATCATTTTTTTAAACTAATATCATGGTACCAGGATTTTAGTACCACATTTTTTAAACTAATGTAGAAAAAGAGTTTGTTAAAAATATTTTAATTATTAGATTTACAAATATTAATCGAGTTTCAAATTTAAAGAAGTTAAGAAAACTTTGTGAATGTATATTATAATAAATTTTTTAAAAGAAGACCATTGTTATGCACAAAACACACATATATATGTGGGTATATAGATACTTATATTTATATACGTATATAAATAAAGAACAAAGTTCTATCGAGTCCTTTTTTTTGAAGTCATGGAGTCCAACATCATGACCAACTATTACAATCCAATCTAATGGTCCAAGTTTTATGTATGTTAACAATTTAATATAAAATAATAAGCTAAAGGGTATGAAGTGTGTAGTGGTGTTTATCATTAATGTTGAACAAGTAGAACATGCATATTTTGCAACGTGGCCATAAATATTTACAAGCTAAGCATGTTTTACAGAATTATATATTTGCCATGTTATACTTGAAAATGTATGAAATTTGAAAGATTTTCATTAAAATATTGAAGTTTATAGGACATGAGTCAAAATAATACATTTTGAAATATTTACGCAATATTTTACTTGCAAAACATATATAGACTTCAGGTTTCCAAAAATAAGGGACTCCATAGAACTTAGAACTTACCTTTATACATAAATATATACATGCATATATATATATATATATGTATTAAAATAAAAATAAATTAGAACCAAGGGTCCATGTACCTCGCAAGGTGTTTATAAATAGTGAATACAAAGAAATCAAAAAGTTTTATAAACAAAAGGTAAAAATATTAACAAACAAAATTTTTTTGTGCTAAATACTTAATAATTCAGTATAAGGTAGTTTTTGTTCAAATTTTGTATCTAAGAGATTATTTTATAAAAATAAAAGGTGAAAACTTAAAACATTTTTTTGTGCTAAACGTTGATACAGGAATGAAAACGAGTAGGTCAAAATGTTTATGTACGGTGTATTTAGAAATGGAGTCCTTGTAGTTAGATTAAGTTACACTACTTTTTTGGTCCAAAGTACACTACTTTTTGTCTTTTTCCATATAGGATTTCATTTAGGTCAATACTCATATTTTTAAAAGCAATTACCTTTGAATAGAAGGTTTGAGTGTATAATTTTTATGTAGGCTAAAAGTCAATGACCCATCTTCTAATAGGTGTCATTACCCTAAAGGACTAGGTTTTGCTCCATATGTGCACTCTCTTAAATCCCGATAGGTTGTCAAAAACATCATTTTTAGGTTATCTTATATAATCTATATAAATGGATTTTCTTTTCTAAATCAAGAAATTAGGTTTTCTTTTGGTATTGATAGGCCCTGCAAACACTTTATGCTAGCCAAATCATATGTTTAAACAAAAAGTTTTAATATAAGGCTTGTTTTCATTTGATTTATGTTGGATTTATCAAATCTCATGTACCAATTTATTGACCGATTACTCTAAGCATTGGTTGTTGAACAAGGTTGAAGTTGTATATATTTACTTGGCAGGACTAATAACATAACTCAACAGTAGAACATGACTCGTAAATAATTCTACGTTCAAAGGAATCTATCCCAAACGAATATTTGTACACATGAATTTAGATTAACTACATTGAAGAAGCCTTTTATACGCCACAGGATGAAATTCATTAATATGTTTAGATTTTAATGAAATAAGGGTCAGATATTTGAAGTGACTGTTAGGATCAGTGTGAAGACTAGTGTGAAGACTACTGGAAGATTTCAATGAAATGAAGATATATAAACTAATACTTAACAATGGACTTAAAAACAAATACAAAGATTGCACGAATGTTAGTCTTCTTACCAGACCGTTGCACTAGGCGTCAACTTTGCCAACGAAAAAAACGAAAGAATTTTGTTAAGTGGGTTCGGATGTACGAGAAGAAAGTTTTGTCTGCAATGTATGAGGAGAGCAGGGAAAGAAGTTGAAAAAAATTCAAGTCAAGAATGTGTTCCACTAAAGTGCACACTATATATGTGTGCTTTAAAGCTCAAAAATTGGGAAGGTATTGGAATTATGTGTTTCAAAAGAGTGCACATACTCTATGGGAACACATAGGTATTAGGAAGCTCAATAATGGCTAAGCATTAAGAGAATGGGTGCCAGGACCGCTCTACGGGCGCCCATATGGAGAAAATGAATAAACATGGTGAAGTAAAAGAGGTATGAGCACCCATACTATGGAAGACCACCTTGGCGGAGCACATACATGTGAAAGGAACAATATTTGGCTAAGTAATACACGTATATCCGCTTATACATGTGCTTACTTTTCGTGAACACATTGGTTGCAAAGAAAAATGTTTTAAAGTGTTGAACCTCTTACACCACCTAAGAGTGCAAATGCTTCATGAGAGCACTCTACAAGCGCCTGTACTAATACATATACATGCATTGGCGCACATATGTGATCATGGAAGCATTTTGATGAATTGAAGGGGGGCATGGGTGCTAATCTCCCTTCTCTACTCTGTTTCCATGTGCTCAAATACTCTATACTCTTTATATTCTTGCAGGCGCAGAATAAAAAATCATACTTCTATTATTTTTAAGTTATTATCAAGGCATAAAAGAAGGAGGCGCACATATGTTACTCCACGCACAGCTTGCAAATTTAAAATGAGTAATAGATATTGTGCCACATATCACTACACTTTCTCTCTCCGGAAATCAACCTATATTAACCACAAAAGTAGATCTCAAAAATGGAACGCTCATATCATTATTGAGAGCTATCAATTACACATCTACAAACAAGACTTACAAATATTTTGAGAGCAATATTGAGAAAGCTACTTGAAGAATATTTTATTGACTATTTAAAACCTGAGTTGCTTTCTTGATAGAGATAGAATTAAATACTAGAGAGCATTATTATCTTGTACCAAGTGCGCAGCATTTATTTTTTTTGAAGCAACGATCATTTCAATTGTTGGTGTAAGCAACCCTTGGTGATTTTTGTATTTTGTACTTGTTTCTTTGATCATTTTTGTTACTCCGCTTTAATTTGATATTCGGCATTTCAGTTTCGAAAATTGTGTAGAGTTACATCCCCCCTTTCAACTCGGTTTAGGACCCAACTTAGGCTATCAACAAGGGCTATGAAAAAGTTAAACCCTCTGACGAAATGACTAGTTAAAAAAGTGCTTCGGGGTTAGATTTATTAACTATTGAAGATGTATTCATACTATTTTATTGCTTCAACTTTTGTGGATTTGACCTTTTTTGTTGTTGTGTTGTCTTTTTATGTAGTGACACTGCAGAACTTATTTTAGCAGTAATGTTTAACAATTACAATTCGCAAGTCACAAATATTACAAGATGAAAAAATGCTGAGAACACGATATATGCATTCACAAATAGAGTTATAAATGAAATATGCTTCTTTTAGAATATATGTATGAGCCAGCATAATTGACCGGGATGCAAAAAAAACTATGCACGAGATAAAATATGAAGTGTAAATTTTAAAACTTACTTCAAGTTTGGCGATCAAATTCTGATGTTCATGACCGGTGAATCCAATTAAAAACATAAGTTTTGTGGATCTCCATTTCTTTAGCATGCACTGGCATTGTGTTCTTTGCGACATCTCATATGATAGAAAAACATGCCACCTTCTCCATTTTGTATTTGCAGATATCTCCAGATTTTATAACAATGCTTGTGCATCTCCTGTATTGCATTAAATGTAATAATTCCGGTAACTATTTTTTCCTCCATACCACTATTCATTTGATAGTACTGCTCCTTTGTTTCTTAACCACTAGCTCTTTCTTCCCAGACTAGCAAAAATGTATTTGTTTGTGTTACTACTGTTTGAACATTCACCAAATTTGATTCTCTTTGTATTCTGCAGGCTCATGCTTCCGTTTGTAGCACCATTTCCATCTGTTGCCATGTTATATATTATATGTGTCCTCTTGCAAAATTGAACTTCTATCAACTGGTTTGCACCCACATCCTCCAATTTGCTGCTTTAGGTCTCACCATCACATCTACAATAACATTTTTTTCCTCTTGTTCTTTTGCGGTGGACGCCATTCATCTTGTTTCTTTCCCTGAATCACTTTGTAATTGTTTTTTAAACTGATTACATTCTGAGAGTATCATATATTTCCTTTTTCCCGTTGTAGGCTGCAGTAATCACCAAGCTCTTCTCGTGGCTCGTTCATATGCTAGCAATTTCGTATGATTGAAAGCCCATTTTTGTACAGCTTCTGATTTTCTTGCAGTGCCTTGGATAAGAAATTTTTTACTTTGGAGAGACACATCGAGCATGGTACTGTTGTTGCTTTCTTACCCATTATAAATACTTTTTGATACTTCGGTAACTGCTTTTTCTAATTACACGGCAAGGTTGTGAAAATTAAAGTGCAGGTTTACTTCTAAAAACTTTAGAGGACATATTGGATTGTCTTCCTCAGACTGCATTTCACTTATGACACAAGTACTTAACTAGGGTACAACAAGCTTTGACAAGACATGGAGATAATGGGACGCTGAAACTGGTGAAGAGCTGCTTCTTCTAGAGGGTCGACTTAGGAGCATGTATAGGCTATTTTTCCAAAATCAGGGAAATCTGGCTACATCTACTGGACTTGATTCATTAGCTTGCATGTGGGATCACAAGTTAGTGAATTCATTCTAAGTTTTTAGCTTGAGAACCTTCGCCGGATTCTCTGGTGCCGACCCAATATGACTTGGTGCGAGTTATCTAGCTTCAACCCTCTTGCCGTCTAGTTTATTTAATTTTGTAGTTTGATATCATTCAAGTATGACTTTTTCCTGTAAATAAATTATTATTGTAGTGCTCCTTTCTTCCGACATGCCCCAGTGCAAATAAGCAACCCTAATGTAAAAAATAGGATAGTAATAATGTTAAAACAAATCCATAAACATTGTCAACGAAAAAGATAGGCTATTGCAGATGCATGTGCAAGGGAAAAATAAGCAAGTTAATAAAACTTATCTGGAATTGATGTTCAATAATCTTTAGCAGATTGTAATAGCCATAGTCTCCCACAGGTTAATTATGAACTCGAACTAGACCGCATGGTTCTGATAATTAAAGTTTTTTAGCATAAACCTCTGTTGTAGTTGTAGTTCTGAACCTTTTGTGTTGTCTTCTGATAATTATCCTGCAGTGTTCTTTTTTTTGTGAGATGCCAATTACAAGCCATGAACTTTCCATTTATCTATATTTTTGTAGTGCCAAAGTCTTCACACCATTGTTCTATATCGCTTCTTTGTTTTTCCATTTCCAGACTCCTTAGTAAGTTTCATATCAATCCTCGGATGCATGTGTACATATCACAAATACCTTCCTGTAATCTTTCATGTGCCACACACAGATAATATCAGCTTTTATGATCTTTTTATCATCCATAATACACTTTCCTGAGCTAGGGATTTCCAAATAGTGTGCATCAACGTCACACTAATTTGAGCTAGCACTAAATTCTACCAACTTGCCCCTGCTTCCAGCCTTACAGTTTTTGGTTAAGGTGCCACATTTAGAGCCTAAACTGTGCTGACGCACTTTGTTTAGTACCAGATAATTGAATGTCGTGCTAGACAGGGTTTCTGGTCATTCCATCAACAGGTTGACCAAGTATGCACAAACATATATTAATAGAGTTCAATCAAATTATCGGTTAGTGTTAGGGGAGTTTAGTTCTCCTTCTATAAAGAGGAGCATGTAATTCATTTAGAGGTTATGTAAAATTTAATAACAAAACTCTGTTTTTCTCATCCC